>NW_019416436.1:0-17168 GCF_000390285.2 Anoplophora glabripennis
ATTAGATTTGTAGCGCCATCTTTCGGGTAAAAATGGTACTAATATGTAATACTTAATAAATATTACAGTATGCTTTAAATTTATACGCGGTCATTGATTGAAATATTCAAGGCGGTCTACCATTATTGATAGATGGCGCTATCTACTTGGCAAAAGGGGAAGACGTAATGATTCATAACTCCGCGCTAGCCTAAGGGCCACCTTAGCAAAGCGCATCCCAGGCTGCATAGCCGCACTGCCCTACCCAACCATACCACACCACACATAAATATGACACAACCCCCGGGGTTTACACAGACGAGCCGGCGAAGCAAGAAGAGCGCCAGAAGAAAGGGCCCTAGCCGGCCCGGCCCAGCNTGTCAACTAATAAATATAGTGATTTGTTACGTATCAGTTTTTTCTGTACCCACACCGATTTATTAATAATTGTAAACCTGAACCCATAGGTTTAGGGAAGCACAATGTACACATTTAAAATTGACCCTTTGTCCTATGTAATTTATAATTTTCATTTGATTTTTCGTAATTTGTGTAGGGGGAACGGTATTACAAGTGCAAAGAAACGTTATTGTACTAACACTGTTATTGCCTATTGTATTTTATTAGTATTATTTTAAGGGAAAAATATAGGTTTAAATCTTTAGCTTTTATTGTGCACTATTATATGATTATACATATTTATGTATGTTGCGTTAAATTAATTAAATATAATTTCACATATGCATTACAGTGTATTAATGTGTTTAACGGAGCAATTTACTTTTGTTTATTTTTACACAGTTTTTGTTCTTGTGTACATAAAAATCTGCTAATTGATCTGAACCAAAATGATAACTTCTGTTCCAGAATTGTAGGAACCACGTAATAAAATCGTGACGAGAATTAGATTTGTAGCGCCATCTTTCGGGTAAAAATGGTACTAATATGTAATACTTTATAAATATTACAGTATACTTTAAATTTATAGGCGGTCATTGATTGAAATATTCAAGGCGGTCTACCATTATTGATAGATGGCGCTATCTACTTGGCAAAAGGGGAAGACGTAATGATTCATAACTCCGCGCTAGCCTAAGGGCCACCTTAGCAAAGCGCAACCCAGGCTGCATAG
Source organism: Anoplophora glabripennis (assembly GCF_000390285.2). Classification (NCBI taxonomy): domain Eukaryota; kingdom Metazoa; phylum Arthropoda; class Insecta; order Coleoptera; family Cerambycidae; genus Anoplophora; species Anoplophora glabripennis. Next base: position 1,112 of record NW_019416436.1, read on the forward strand.
CCGCACTGCCCTACCCAACCATACCACACCACACATAAATATGACACAACCCCCGGGGTTTACACAGACGAGCCGGCGAAGCAAGAAGAGCGCCAGAAGAAAGGGCCCTAGCCGGCGGGGCCCAGCCAGGACGAAAGGAGGTCCCACAAAGCGCCTACACCGGCCGCATTTGCGGTCGGGGTAGACGACGGATGGGGCCCACCTACGAAGGCTGTCCAGGCCTACACGAGATGAGGCAGGATAAAGAGGGATAATCCCCCTCGATCCCAAATCATTGAGGCCAATTTCTAGCCATGGAATAATGGCGATTCATAACTTTTCAAAAACATTCAATTAAGTTCTATAATTATTAAATGTAATCAGTAAACGTTCTAAATTTTGTCCACCCACTCGTAAACACATTTGGGCACAAAAACATGTTATTTCCCAATAAAAGTAGGTGATAGTTTTTAATTCAGGGAAAGGTGGTGGCCACGTAAATAAAAGATAAATTGCTGGTACTAATATTCAGAATGCTGTAAGTACATCTTAGGGTTACAATTTGCTTCAAATCGAATTTCGGCATTTCGTTGATGACGTCATCTTATGATAGAATAAATTTTCAAATGCAAAATATATTAAGTTACTACTTCAAGTAGATTGTAAGCAGCACTTAATACAGACAATGCAATCGTAATTATCTGCAAACCGAATTTAAGAACAAAGAGCAGGTTTTTCAGTTGTAAACCAACAGTTGTTCTGAATCTGAAGAACCATATTACTGCAATGCACAAGAAAAATTGTTACGTCAATTTTTTCTAGCATTCCGTAATGTAGAGAAAGAATTATAGGCGATACTTTACATTCATGTTGTTCAGGTAACAGAAGAAGAAGAGCAGTAACTATTCGATGTTTTCATTGAGGTTAAACAACCAACACAAGTTACGGTTTTATATTTACATTTCAAAGAAAATTGTTGCAATGACTGGTGTTCAAGAAACTTCGTGTAAGCTTTGTCTCAAAACTGTAGGCGTTGAAGGTTTTGAGGTAATAAACGACGTTACTAGAGACATTTTAGATGTTCTTTTGCTGAAATTGGTAAGTTATATGTATCTATTAGTTCAGGGTCGCTGATATGCATGGAAACGGTCGATTATCTCCTAAAGTAAGATAGCTGTCGAAAAATCAGAAGACACAAACGTTTTAGGACTATTACAAAAAAGAAAATTTAAATATACAGGATCAGTCGAAAAGTTGTCTTACGAGACAATGTTGCTTCTTCTTTATCGGGACACCCTGTATATTATTCCATATTTCAATTCTTTTCGAAATTCTAAACAAGATTCATATATCACATCATGCGCCTAAGTTTAACCGTTTTCGAGATGTCGAACTTTGAAAATCAATTTTTTATAAATTATAGAAAAATATTTTATTCTGTATCTTATGATTTTTCCATAGCTATCTTACTTTTGGAGAAAATTGATCGTGCATATCGGGGACACTGTATACAGGGTGTTTTTAAATGAAGTAGCAAAAATGGTACCGGTGAATGTAGAGCCAAAAATAAGAGGATTGAAGGAAAAATACCTTACATGAAAGTTGTACCCCTGAGACGATATACCCTCTTAAAGGAGGGGATTGAAATTCTCATTTTAATTTTTTTTCTTTAACATGGGGAATGCTAGTGACACGAAACTTGGTATGAGCATCCTACTAATAAAGAGACAACTTTTCAATATGTATTCGATCATTAGCGTATTTTATAAAGGTGTGAAACAGTCAATTCCATTGCAATATTTTATTAGAAATTTTTTATATGAAGCAAATTATTTAAAAATATTTATTGAGAACACTGATTTTTTACCTCTTGTAATTTTTCGATAAAACCGATAGTTTTCTAGTAAAAAAATTAAATACGTCATCGTTCACTAAAGGGGTAATTGCGAAACTTTGTAAAAATAAAGTAGGCGGATGTCATAACAAATTATTTGTTATTTATCATATTAATAAATTGACACTTTCTGTCAATAAGCTGGTAATTTAATAATAACATTAAGAATAATTTGCTATGAATTAATGAGAAATGTTTGATAACTTATGACTATGGGACATGTATTAGGTAAAGTTATTTATCTGAAATAAAATTTAATACAAACGAAAACCAAGAAAAGCAAAATTAAATTTAAAGGATATTCTCGAAATAATTTCCATTTTGCTGCAAGCATAACCCAATATGTCTGTTGAAGTTATAACGCACTCGCACAAACTGTTCTTGGTTACTGCAAAGGTCATCTGCTGCCTGAAATATTCTTAAGCGTAGATCTTCTAAGGAGGCAACAGGAGTGGCATAAACAATACTTTTTATGGGTTCCCACAAAAAGAAATCTATAGGCGTTAGGTCAGGTGAATGTGCAGACCAACAAACACGGGCATCACGAACACGACCAATCCAGCAATTCGGGTAATTTAAATTTCTCTAACGGCAAGTGTACTATGTGCAGGCGCCCCATCGTGCATATGTCACATCACATGACGTGTAGGGAAGGTACATCCTCAAGTAATGTTGGAAGATTTTCCTTCAAAAATCTAAGATACTCGGCCGCTCCAAGCCTGTGTGGAAGAATAAAAGGACCTATCAGAGTATTTCCTACAATTCCCACACAAACGTTTAAACTGAAATTATGTTGACGTCTTGAAACAAATATTTCATGAGTATTTTCTTCCGTCCATGAATGAACATTATGAAAGTTTACTGCACCTACTCTAGGAAAATTTACTTTAAGTCATGCCTGGAAATATTAATGTACCATTGACAAAAATCCACGAGGTTAGGTAAATCAGGGTCATTCCATTCTTGCACAGGTTGACGGTGAAAGGGTATAAAAGATTTTCATGAGCTACACTCCACACAAGACTGTGAGAAACTTGCAGTTGCCTGGACACCTATTTTGTGCTTGTACCGCAGTCTTGTTCTAGTATATATAGTATAGTTCCAGTATAGCTTCCTCAGTTTCAACAGTTCGGACATTACGCCTTCTTCCGGCACCCTCACGATTGGTATGAATTTTACCAGTTTCGGGAAGCCTTCTTTTCACCGAGGCCAATGTTTGTCTATGAGGAATCGGTCAGTTTGGGTATCTGGTGGTATATTCTTACTGCAGCGTTACTATTTTTTCTGGATTCGAAAAACACTTGGAGCATGTCGAAATATTCGTCATTGGTATAAATATTATTTGCCATAATTATTCTGATAGTAAATTAATCAATCGGTACTAATTATTGGTTGACAGAAAGTGTCAATTTATTAATATGATAAATAACAATTCATTTGTTATGACATCCGCCTACTTTATTTTTACAAATTTTTACAATTACCCCTTTAGTGAACGATGACGCATCTAATTTTTTTACTAGACTATCGGTTTTATCGAAAAATTACGTGAGGTAAAAAAAGTTGCGCAATAAAATATTCTTCCCAATAAATATTTTTAAATAAATATTTTGCTACATATAAAAATTTCTAATAAAATATTGAAAAGGGGTTGACTGTTTCACTCCTTTATAAAATACGCCAATGATCGAACAAATATTTAAAAGCTGTCTCTTTATTAGTAGGATGCTCATACCAAGTTTTGTGTCACTAGCATTCCTCATGTTAGAGAAAAAAAATTAAAATGTGAATTTCAGTCCCCTCCTTTAAGAGGGTATATCATCTCAGGGGTGCAACTTTCATTTAAGGTATTTTTCCTTCAATCCTCTTATTTTTGGCTCTACATTCACTGGTACCATTTTTGCTACTTCATTAAAAAACACCCTGTATATAACGTGGAAAACTTTTTGAACATTTTGTTTAGTGGTATAGTATATTTCATTTATTATTTAAAGAAAAGTACTGTAGGAATCGTTGTTGTTAATTCGAATTTGGAACCTTACAGTTGAACGTTCCGCTCCATTGAAGGCAAGTTCGGTATTAACATATGTTTTGTTCTTTTTTAATTGTAATACAGATTGTAGTATAACAACCCTAGGTTCGACAGAAAATAAGTAAACGTAGTTGTGGCCAAAAATATGTGATCGTCATAAGGACTACCTACTTTGTGTGTATTTACTTTTTTATTGACCGGAAGGCGCAGGCTACTAACTTTGTAGAGGGGATGTATGGTTTAATTTTATAAAACAAAGACAGAGTAAATACACCTAACTTTATTACAACAGACCTCAAATTAAACATGTGACAAACAGAAAGAACAAAAACATTAACAACCATTTAACATAGAATGAGAGTGCCAGGCTCACCTAGAGCTCCTGCGGGGAAAGAGCATGGCAGAGAAACCCACGATCGTTGCTCTCACCACCCAAATATAAATACAAAACAACCGCTAACCAAAGGAATAAATTAAGATCCTTTGCTAATGATAATCAAAACTGGACTTATTTAATTTCTCACTAAATGTCATCTCACTCAAGTCTGACATACACACTTCCAAGTAAAACTGAAGAGGTTTTAGTAACAATAATAGCAACAACAACAACAATAATAATAATAATAATAATAATAATAGGAATAATAATAATAATAGCAATAATAATAGGGAAGGTACTGGAGTCCCATAATACGGGAGGCTATCCAGCTAAAGTTGAGATTTCGGGAGAACAACAACAATAATAACAATAATAATAATCATGGGTGAAAATGTTAGTAAATTCAACAAAGCTCTTACATACGTATGACATAAAGTGAGCACAAGAAATCAAAGAACAACGTAATCAAGATAAAACAAGTTAAATGTGAAACAAAGAAGTTGTTTTGCAATATCTGGGCAGACACGACAATATATACATATTTCAACATGTAATAAATAATGAGCAATCGTTAATAATAATTGTAACAATTTTATCTTAGAGAAATATACGCCCCTGAGCGTAAGACAATGAAGGCTAAACATATACAGAATTATTATCATGAAACATCTATATTTTACGTATAACGTAATCGTGGCAAAAACAAGTTAGATGTGAAACAAAGAAGTCGTTATTGTAATGTCTGGCAATCAGGACAATACATATATTTTTAACATGAAATAAATAATGGGCAAACTTTAAGTATAATTATAACAATTTTACCTTGGAAAAATATATGCCCTTGAGCATAAAGCAATGGAAGCTAAACTTACAAAGAATTATTATCATGAAACATCTATAATCATCACAATCATAAGATTATATAGAACAATTAACAACAAAGTACTTAAAGAATATTACCTGCTAACTAATAACACTTTAACCAATTAACTTTTCACTGCTTTGACACACTGCCCGCCAATCGTCTTGCTACCAATCTGCACACTGTTCTCACTTCAACTGCCTATCTTCAACTATTTAGGCTTCCTTCCAGAATTTCCTACCTAAGTGCCTGTTTTTTGTGCTTCCTTCTATCGACCGTTAATATTACTTTTTCATTGTTATACAACACCTATGTAACAGGTGACGTCGATGTTGATAAGATAAGTACGGTTTTACACAAGATGAAAAGACGAAGAGCTATATCTACAGCATCTAGATGTCAGTACAGACCTACTTTATTGTCCATAGCCGATAATTATATGGAAATATTTGTTCTTTGAAAGTGTCCATAGAAGGATTTAGATGTCTTGAACGGTTTCACTGTTAAAAAACTTTTTTTTTAATTTTATCGATTTTTGCATTTTTCTCATAAATGACTATAGACCTACAATCGTAGATGACATTTTTATAGAAAATTGAATTTAGTATAAAAAAGTCCTCAGTAAAGCTGTAAGTTATTACTTCATGAGATAAATAGATTCAATCGTGTGAAAACTTAAAAAACCCTTTATAGAATATTTGAAATTGCAGATAGAACTATAATTAGAGATGAGATAATTTAATTAAAAAAGAAATGTAGGTTTACGTGTTAAACGAATAGGAAAATTTTAAAATAAAATAGCGAGTACTAAAAGTTAAAATTAAGAACTGAAATTTGGTAAAATTTTATTTCCAATTTTTTGAACAATATTTCGTCAATGGAGCAACAAAAAAAATGTACGTTTCAAACAAAGCACCCTAATTTCGCTCACCTCAACACATTAGGGCGACCTCGCAATAATTGATATTTTCTGCCTAAGTGATTTTCTTTTTCTTTGATTAAAGTTGCATATTTTTCAGAAATTTGATAGCGAGAGCAAAGAGGTTATATGTAACGTTTGCAGAAGAAAGTTAAACGCAGCATTCGAATTTAAGTCAACTTGTCTGAAGACCGATTACACAATTTTTCCATATGTGGAATGTGAAAAAATGTTACTGCTCGATATAGGAGATGCGTATACGAAGGAAAAGACAAGTGAGTCAATGGATATTTTAGATGGTCAGAGAATATGTCGATTGTGTATGGAGCCAGTAGAAAGTGAGTTTAGGTGCATACGCGAAGAGGAACTTGAAGCTATCAATAAATTGGTTCCTGAAATGGTATTAATGATATTAAATAGTTACATTTTTCGCAATTTAATTAAACCACTTTGCAGAATATAAATATCATCAAAGATCCCGTTGTGTGTAAGGAATGCTTTGATTCTGTGTGCACCCACAACAGTTTCCTAAAAAATTGCTCGGAAGTACAGGAAAAAATTGGAGGTATTTTTAATAGCGCAGCAACAGAGAGTCGGATAGATACGTCACCAGCTGATTTATTCGTTAAGACTGAAAACCAGGACAAGGAATTTGATATCAACGAGATGGAAATGTCAATCAAAGCTGAAAGTATCGACATAAAATCGGAAGATGAAGAAAGGAGGTAAGAGAGGACTATTTTGACAAATTTATAAGGTAACCGCGTAACTCCAGATCTTATTTAATTTTGCATCTCTTGCATTAATTTCTTGTACTTCTGATAGTTTTCGCAAAATTAATTATTTTAAACATATCAATAAAATATTATTAACCCTTTCGCTGCGCAATACGTCTGAAAGTAGCTACCGCGCCGTGCGCGAAAGTTTATCGTGTGCGAATATGTACGTCTGGAGCAGTTAGACCACTTATAGTTTTACATTATGTTGTGTTAAATTACGATTTATGATAAATTTTACGATTTTATTTTGAATAAAATACAGTATATGTACTAAATAGAAACTGAAAGAAACATGAACAATCTTGGTATTATTACCAGTACCTCTTTCCATAAAAATATTTGTCACAATCGGTATAAGCTCGCCCGCAAAAATTCGCCTTACCAATTGCAATAACCGAGTCACTGATGCGCATGGTTGCGAATATATACGGTTTGAGCAGCCTGATCCAATTTTACTATTCATGCGAATTAATCCGTCTGGAGCAGTTTGAGCTCTATAAATTTTTAGCGAATATATACGTCTGGAGCAGTGAAAGGGTTAATTGTCATCAAGAATTTGATTTGTATGATAATAAAATTGAAGTGTGGAGTTCAGAAACTTGCATAATTGCATTTTCAATAACCTATCACCCCCTAGAATTAACACCTAATATTAGAAAATACCCTGTATATGTAATGTTTTCAGCGACTCGCTACTGCAGAGCTCCGATAGTGAATCATTCGAGAAGAGTGTCCTTAGAGATGCAGATGATGGATGTAAACATGAGAATAGAGCGACAAATGAATGTAATACCAAAGTCAACCAGGACGACAAAGTATTTTACAAATGTGATAAATGTATTTACGAAACTAGAAGCGACAGTCGTTTTATAGCACATCGTAGGAGACACGAGAACGATTCGGAAGCATATAAATGTGAATCGTGGGAGTATGAAACTGAAAATAAAAAATTTTTTCAGAAGAACTGGCTGATGCATAAAAATTCTTCGGAAATGCGTATGCATCGATGCGGATCATGTAATTACGAGACAAAGTCCAGGTGCGAGCTTGATAAGCATCAGGTGAAACACAAAAGCGCATCTGAAGGACGATTGTACAAGTGCGACTTTTGTGATTTTAAAACAAAGCGGGAATTCAGTTTTGAAAGTCATATAAAACACAAAAACTCAAACAATTGTGTAGAATGTGACTTTAAAACCACATACACCGCATTACCGAATAAGGACACTACACAACTGCCCGTTTATAAATGTAATAGTTGCACATATGAATCAAAGAATAGGCCAAATTTTACCAGACATCAGTTGATACATAAAGATTCCTCGCAGGTGCAAATGTACTGGTGTAACAACTGCGATTTCGAAACTAAATACAAGGGTTGTATCAAAAAGCACCAACTGAAACACAAAGATCCTTCACAGGTTCAAACGTACAAGTGTAACGACTGTGATTACAAAACTATATACAAGAGTTATATCACAAAACATCAACTGAAGCATAAAGATCCTTCGCTGGTTCAAATGTACAAGTGTAACGACTGCGATTACAGAACTATATCCACGGGATATTTTACAAAGCACCAACTGATACATAAAGATCCTTCGCAGGTGCAAATGTACAAGTGTAACGACTGCAATTATGAATCTAAACACAAGAGGAATATCAAACGGCATGAACTAAAGCATAAAGATCCTTCCCAGGTCAAAATGTACAGGTGTAACAACTGCGATTACGAAAGTAGATACAAGGATGATTTAAAACATCATCAACTGAAGCATAAAGATCCTTTGCAGGTTCAAATGTACAAGTGTAATGACTGCAATTATGAATGTAAATATAAGCATGATATCAAACGGCATGAACTGAAACATAAAGATCCTTCACAGGTCAAAATGTACAGATGTAACAACTGCGATTACGAAAGTAGATACAAGGATGATTTAAAACATCATCAACTGAAACACAAAGATCCTTCGCAGGTTCAAACGTACAGGTGTAACGACTGTGATTACAAAACTATATACAAGAGTTATATCAAACAACATCAACTGAAGCATAAAGATCCTTCGCAGGTTCAAATGTACAAGTGTAATGACTGCGATTACAAAACTGTATCCAGGGGATATTTCAGAAAGCATCAATTGAAACATAAAGATCCTTCGCAGGTGCAAATGTACAAGTGTAACGACTGCAATTATGAATCTAAGTACAGGAGGAATATTAAACGGCATGAACTGAAGCATAAAGATCCTTCGCAGGTTCAAACGTACAGGTGTAACGACTGCAATTATGAATGTAAATATAAGAATGCTATCAAACGGCATGAACTGACACATAGGGAAGGTGTACAGAGACGAGACAAATGATTTTGGACTAGTGCTTTTGTAACAATGCATTAAAATGAATACTTTGTAATATGCACCTGCTTTTTTCTATGTTTAAAGATGTATCTTTTTCATTATCAATGTTCAGGAGAATGTTAAATGTGTACATGTGTATTTTAAACAACTGCAAAAAAATTAGGAACAAAATAAATATGCATTGGTTTTCTTAATAAAAAATGGTTGAGAACTGCTGACTTGGCCGTGGTATTTATGCGTTGAGAGATCAACTTTTCCGTGTTGCCGATGTCGTATAGACTTGTAAACTCAACTCTTTAATGAACTAAGAAGAAATAAATAAATTATGTATAGGTTTAGATGTAGGAAATTTTGAAATATTTTTATAAGAATGTTCAAAGCCTTCTTCTCTTGCCATTCCTATGCAGGGGTGGTTTTTAGCAATACTATCCACCCTGTTTTTCACTTCTAGCTTAGAAACTCGATATTCGGTTGTCCACATGATTTTCGAGACAAGCGTTTCGGTAAACCGGAAAGCAGAGTGGGAAGTTTTTTATTTTATTTAAATTATATTTGTATCAAATCAATTCACCCTTCCAGCCTGATATTCATTATTTGTCCTGTCCTAAATTGACTATTTGGCTTGACAGGCTGTCGGCTAATCGAATTTTGCAGTAACCACCTTTATTTTCTATGTTTAAATAAGGGTTTATTTGATACATTTATTTTTTTGACCTCTTTAATTTTTATAAGTACACATTTAATATTAACCCTGCATCCTATGTAATTTATAATTTTCATTTGATTTTTCGTAATTTGTGTAGGGGGGGCAGGGTTACAAGTGCAAAGAAACGTTATTGTACTAACGCTGTTCCCTATTATAGTTTATTAGTATTATTTTAAGGCCTAAATATAAATTTAAATCCTTAGCTTTTATTGTGCACTATTACATGATTATACAGATATATGGATGAATTAAATATAATTTCAGTTTTTCTTATTTCCGGAATCTTATTTGTGGAAATGTGAAATGGGCGGTGACTATGAGATGCCTTTTTTATAGCCATCCTTCTCTATCGCACAGATTTCTATGACTTACTTTATCGCTCTCACTTAACGGCCGATGAACCATGGTGACTTTCCGACCCTGTATATGTAGGATTAAATAAATTGCATAGAATTTCTTTGCATATGCATTACACTGTATGCATCAGAAGTTTGTTTTATTGACTATTCCTATACTCTATCACAAAGTCTCTAAGGAAAATAAAAGTTACCTATTTATTTTATTTATTTATTTATTAAAAGACGGAGCCCTCTAAGGTTTTACTTTGTTCTTTTCCGGTACATGAAAATCTGCAAACTAATCCCTACCACAAAGAATAAAAAGGGTCACCCTTGTACCGTGGAGAGTTCTGGCAGAAGAACAGCCACCAAATTTTGATAAATGCAAACCGGGTTTTAAATTTTTCAGACATTCAACAATTTATAAGTGATCCAGCCCTGCCTTTGTCTCGGCTTAACTCTACAAACTTCGATCGATTTTAACAATTATGTAAAAATTATTCGTATTTATGTCTTACATAATGACTAACTTAAACTTCTGATTATACAGAGTGGCACAAAAGTATGAAAACCCCTGAATAACTCGTCAGGAGTGTATTTTCTTGAAAAATGATAAATAGTTTTAGGATTTTTCTCTGGCTATTCAATGGCGTCCTTGTATTCTACCTTGACCTTGACCTTCGAGGTCATTTCAAGGTCAAAATTATTTTTTCAAACGGGAACTCCTATTTTTTATTGCGGATTTGAAAGGAGCAGGAAATTTTACGTCCAAACATGGTATTGACCATAACTTTGGCAATGACCTTACTCTCTCCAAATCCGCAATAAAAAATAGGGGTTCGCATTTAAAAAACTTAACTTGAACTTCAAATGACCTTAAAGGTCAATGTCAAGGTCAAAGCCAAGATCACCATCGTAAATTGAAAACTGCACTTAATACAGACAATGCAACCGTAATTATGTGCAAAGCGTATTCAAGAACAAAAATAAAACAGGTTTTTCAGATGTAAACCAACAGAGCCATGTTCTGACGAACCGTATTAGTGATGTGTACACGAAAAATTGTTACAATTTTTTCCAGTAATCCGTAGTCATAGTGCAAGAATTATAGAGGAGACTGTACCATTCTTGTGGTTCCGATAACAGAAGAGGAAGAAGAACAATAACTTTCTCTATTTGATGTTTTCTTTGAGGTTAAACAACGAACATAAGTTACAGTTCGACATTTACATTTCAAAGAAAATTGTTTCAATGACTGGTGTTCAAAAAACTTCGTGTAAGCTTTGCCTCAAAACTGTAACCGTTAAAGGTTTTGAGGTAATAGACAACGTTACTAGAGATATTTTGGATGTTCTTTTGCTGAAATTGGTAAGTCGGTGATAGATATGCATCAGTTCGGGGTCGCTGATATGTATGGAAACGGTCGGTTGTCTCCTAAAGTAAGATAGCTATAAAAAAAATCATAAGACACGTTTTCTTAAAGCTATCGCTATAAAGAAAAGTTATGACGAAACAAAGTTGCTTTTTCGTTATCAGAATACCCTGTATATTATTCCATGTTTCAATTCTTCTCGAAATTCTAAACAAAATTTATTTAACACATATACCTAAACTTAACCGTTTTCAAGGTATCGAACTTTGAAAATCATTTTCTTATGAATTATACAAAAATATTTTAGCAGCAATGCAACGGTTTTCATCGCCTACTGAACTCAAAAATTTTAAATCCGTGACGCAAACCGAAACATACAGACCTGCAAATATTTCCATTTTTCTCAAGAAAGGCTTTCTCTAGGCGATTTTCTCAAGAGACAATTGTTTTTCTTTTTTAATAAAAGGACCTTTTTATTGTTGCTGTACGTTTAAAAAAAATACGGCCACTGTAAACGTTTTGACCGCTAAAAGGGGGAAGTAACCGGAGAAAACTATCACCCAGTATATCGATTTGACTAAAACTTTAAGAAATAATACGCCACAATAGTCCAAATAAATGTGCCAAATTTTAACGCGATCGGTAAAAGTAAATTAAATTAGTTTTATTCTTGACAACTTTGAAGGCCTGTAACTAAAACCAAAAATTTTTTATTTAATTTTCCTTCGTAGGTCAAACGTTGTCGGTGAAATTTGCGGACACCCTGTATTTTTACGCAAAATATTTATATTTTATTTATATTTAAATTTAAACACTGTATCTCGAAAACGATGCATATTTCGACCTACGATTATATGAACTTTTTTTTTACAAAATAACTTCGGCAACCACCCCCTAAAATATTTCGCACTTTCTTACAAACATCCTGTATAGGAATTGTCGTTTTGTCATGTTGCTTAAACCTTTTTTGCCCTATGCTTCATAAACCTATGACGTCATCGAAATTATTATTTAAATAGCGCTACCTATTTTTTTAGGCATAAGAGGATAGCCCTTTTGAAGGGAAATCCTTCGATATCGGGTTTGGCCCACTTTACTTTGACAGATGCGAAAAATCACGTGGATAATGATGTTCCAGCAGACAGTATTTGCGGGGAGGAATTACTTGCATGAAATTTTTCCAAGTAGGTGGATAGGTCGAAGAGGATCATTGAGTGGCCACCACGTTCGCCCGATTTAACTCCCCTAGATCATTTCTTGTGGGGGCTATTTAAAAAGCAGAGCTGGTAGACGCATAAGAGAAGAAATTAGTCGGATACCACCAGAGGCAATTCAAAATGCCACGGATGAATTCGAACATCGACTCGCCCATTGCCCGACTGTTAATTTCTTTACATTCTTTACATTAAATTAATTAATACATTTGTCTGTTTTTTTTCGCGCCTGTTAAAGTAAAGTAGGACAAACCCTATATCGACGCATTTCCTTTCAACAGGGCTATCCTTTTATGCCTAAAAAATTAGGTAGTGCTATTCAAAAAAAATGTCGATGACGTCATAGGTTCATGAAACATTGTGCAAAGAAGGTTTAAGCAACGTGATATAAGGACAATTCTTATGTACTAATTGACGTATTTTAGCGTTTTTGTGAAAACGCAACACAAAATAAAATACGAATTTTTTGCGTTACTTCTGGGATGCGCTGTATATCTCAATTCGGACACCTCAACACATCAGAGCGACATAACAATAACTGATATTTTCTACCAATCGTTTTCTTTCTCTTTGGTTAAAGTTGCATATATTTTAGAAATTGGATAGCGAGGGCAAAGATGTTATATGTAACGTTTGCAGAAGCAAGTTAAACACAGCATTCGAATTTAAGTCAACTTGTTTGAAGAACGATTACGCAATTATTCCGTATGTGGATTGTGAAAAAATGTTACAGCTCGATATCAGAGACGTGTATACGAAGGAAAAGACAAGCAAGTCAATGGATATTTCAGATAGTCGGAGAATATGTCGATTGTGTATGGAGCCAGTAGAAAGTGAGTTTAGGAGCATACGTGAAGAGGAACTTGAAGCTATCGAGAAATTGGCTCCTGAAATGGTATCAATGATATTAAATAGTTACATTTTTGGCAATTTAATGAAACTACTTTGCAGAATATAAATATCATCAAAGATCCCGTTGTATGTAAGGAATGCTTTGATTCTGTATGCACCCACAACAGTTTCCTGAAAAATTGCTTGGAAGTACAGGAAAAAATTGGAGGTATTTTTAATAGCGCAGCAACAGAAAGTCAGATAGATACGTCACCANTATAATTTCAGTTTTTCTTATTTCCGGAATCTTATTTGTGGAAATGTGAAATGGGCGGTGACTATGAGATGCCTTTTTTATAGCCATCCTTCTCTATCGCACAGATTTCTATGACTTACTTTATCGCTCTCACTTAACGGCCGATGAACCATGGTGACTTTCCGACCCTGTATATGTAGGATTAAATAAATTGCATAGAATTTCTTTGCATATGCATTACACTGTATGCATCAGAAGTTTGTTTTATTGACTATTCCTATACTCTATCACAAAGTCTCTAAGGAAAATAAAAGTTACCTATTTATTTTATTTATTTATTTATTAAAAGACGGAGCCCTTTAGTTTTGTTTGTGTTTACTAAGGTTTTACTTTGTTCTTTTCCGGTACATGAAAATCTGCAAACTAATCCCTACCACAAAGAATAAAAAGGGTCACCCTTGTACCGTGGAGAGTTCTGGCAGAAGAACAGCCACCAAATTTTGATAAATGCAAACCGGGTTTTAAATTTTTCAGACATTTAACAATTTATAAGTGATCCAGCCCTGCCTTTGTCTCGGCTTAACTCTACAAACTTCGATCGATTTTAACAATTATGTAAAAATTATTCGTATTTATGTCTTACATAATGACTAACTTAAACTTCTGATTATACAGAGTGGCACAAAAGTATGAAAACCCCTGAATAACTCGTCAGGAGTGTATTTTCTTGAAAAATAGTAAATATAAAAGTTTTAGGATTTTTCTCTGGCTATTCAATGGCGTCCTTGTATTCTACCTTGACCTTGACCTTCAAGGTCAAAATTATTTTTTCAAACGGGAACTCCTATTTTTTATTGCGGATTTGAAAGGAGCAGGAAATTTTACGTCCAAACATGGTATTGACCATAACTTTGGCATTGACCTTACTCTTTCCAAATCCGCAATAAAAAATAGGGGTTCGCATTTAAAAAACTTAACTTGAACTTCAAATGACCTTAAAGGTCAAAGTCAAGGTCAAATCCAAGATCACCATCGTAAATTGAAAACTACTTAATACAGACAATGCAAAGGTAATTATGTGCAAAGCGAATTCAAGAACAAAAAAAAACAGGTTTTTCAGATGTAAACCAACAGAGCCATGTTCTGACGAACCGGATTAGTGATGTGTACGAGAAAAATTGTTACAATTTTTTCCAGTAATCCGTAGTCATAGTGCAAGAATTACGGAGGAGACTGTACCATTCTTGTGGTTCCGATAACAGAAGTGGAAGAAGAACAATAACTTTATTCGATGTTTTCTTTGAGGTTAAACAACGAACACGAGTTACAGTTCGACATTTACATTTCAAAGAAAATTGTTGCAATGACTGGTGTTCAAAAAACTTCGTGTAAGCTTTGCCTCAAAACTGTAACCGTTAAAGGTTTTGAGGTAATAGACAACGTTACTAGAAATACTTTGGATGTTCTTTTGCTGAAATTGGTAAGTCGGTGATAGATATGCATCAGTTCGGGGTCGCTGATATGTATGGAAACGGTCGGTTGTCTCCAAAATAAGATAGCTATAAAAAAAATCATAAGACACGTTTTCTTAAAGCTATCACTATAAAGAAAAGTTATGACGAAACAAAGTTGCTTTTTCGTTATCAGAATACCCTGTATATTATTCCATATTTCAATTCTTCTCGAAATTCTAAACAAAATTTATTTAACACATCATGTACCTAAACTTAACCGTTTTCAAGGTATCGAACTTTGAAAATCATTTTCTTATGAATTATACAAAAATATTTTAGCAGCAATGCAACGGTTTTCATCGCCTACTGAACTCAAAAATTTTAAATCCGTGACGCAAACCGAAACATACAGACCTGCAAATAATTCCATTTTTCTCAAGAAAGGCTTTCTCTAGACGATTTTCTCAAGCCACAATTTTTTTTTATCAAAACCTTTTTATTGTTGCTGCCCGTTTAAAAAAAATACGGCCACTGTAAACGTTTTGACCGTTAAAAGGGGGAAGTAACCGGAGAAAACTATCACCCAGTATATCGATTTGACTAAAACTTTAAGAAATAATACGCCACAATAGTCCAAATAAACGTGCCAAATTTTAACGCGATCGAGTGCAAGAATTACGGA
>NW_019416436.1:20593-51070 GCF_000390285.2 Anoplophora glabripennis
CCACGGATGAATTCGAACATCGACTCGCCCATTGCCCGACTGTTAATTTCTTTACATTCTTTACATTAAATTAATTAATACATTTGTCTGTTTTTTTTCGCGCCTGTTAAAGTAAAGTAGGACAAACCCTATATCGACGCATTTCCTTTCAACAGGGCTATCCTTTTATGCCTAAAAAATTAGGTAGTGCTATTCAAAAAAAATGTCGATGACGTCATAGGTTCATGAAACATTGTGCAAAGAAGGTTTAAGCAACGTGATATAAGGACAATTCTTATGTACTAATTGACGTATTTTAGCGTTTTTGTGAAAACGCAACACAAAATAAAATACGAATTTTTTGCGTTACTTCTGGGATGCGCTGTATATCTCAATTCGGACACCTCAACACATCAGAGCGACATAACAATAACTGATATTTTCTACCAATCGTTTTCTTTCTCTTTGGTTAAAGTTGCATATATTTTAGAAATTGGATAGCGAGGGCAAAGATGTTATATGTAACGTTTGCAGAAGCAAGTTAAACACAGCATTCGAATTTAAGTCAACTTGTTTGAAGAACGATTACGCAATTATTCCGTATGTGGATTGTGAAAAAATGTTACAGCTCGATATAAGAGACGTGTATACGAAGGAAAAGACAAGCAAGTCAATGGATATTTCAGATAGTCGGAGAATATGTCGATTGTGTATGGAGCCAGTAGAAAGTGAGTTTAGGAGCATACGTGAAGAGGAACTTGAAGCTATCGAGAAATTGGCTCCTGAAATGGTATCAATGATATTAAATAGTTACATTTTTGGCAATTTAATGAAACTACTTTGCAGAATATAAATATCATCAAAGATCCCGTTGTATGTAAGGAATGCTTTGATTCTGTATGCACCCACAACAGTTTCCTGAAAAATTGCTTGGAAGTACAGGAAAAAATTGGAGGTATTTTTAATAGCGCAGCAACAGAGAGTCGGATAGATACGTCACCAGCTGATTTATTCATTAAGTCTGAAAACCAGGATAAAGAATTCGATATCAACGAGATGGAAATGTCAATCAAAGCTGAAAGTATCGACATAAAATCGGAAGATGAGGAAAGCAGGTAAGAGAAGACTATTTTAACAATAATTTAAAAGGTAAGCGTATTACTCCAGATCTTATTTAATTTTGCCTCTCTTGCATTAATTTCTTGTACTTCTGAGGGTTTTCGCATGATAAATTATTTTTAACATATCTTCAATAAAAAATATTACTAATTGTCGTCAATAATTTGATTTATATTGTAATGAAATTGAAATAATGCCCTGTGGAGTTCAGAAACATGCATAATTGCATTTGGAAAAACCATGACCCCTTGGAATTAACACCTCACTTGGGAAAATACCCTGTATATGTATTTTTTTCAGTGACTCGCCACTGCAGAGCTCCGATAGTGAAACATTGATGAAGAGTATCCTTATAGATGCAGAAGAGAATGTATGTAAACATGAGAATAGATCGACAAACGAATGTAATACGAACGTCCAGCAAGACGACAAAATGTTTTACAAATGTGATAAATGTATTTACGAAACTGAAAGCGAGAGCCGTTTTATAGCACACTGTGCGAGACACAAGAACGATTGGGAAGCATATAAATGTGAATCGTGGGAGTCCGAAACAGAAAATAAAAAAATTTTTCAGGAACATCGATTGAGACATAAAGATCCTTTGGAAATGCGTATGCACCGACGCGGATCATGTAATTACAAGACAAAGAACAGGTGTGAGCTTGCTAAGCATCAGGTGAAACACAAAAGCGCATCTAAAGGACGATTGTACGAGTGTGACATTTCTGATTTCAAAACAAAGCAGAAGTTCACCACATTACCGAATAAGGACACTTTACAACTGCCCATCTATAAATGTAATGGTTGCACATACGAATCAAAGAATAAGAGAAACTTTACCAGACATCAGTTGGTACATAAAGATCCTTCGCAGGTCAGAATGTACAGGTGTAATGACTGCGATTACAAAACTAAATACAAGAGTTATATCAAAAGTCATCAACTGCAGCATAGAGATCCTTCTCAGGTGCAATTGTACGGGTGCAACAACTGCGATTACGAAACCAAATACAAGGGTGCTATGAAAAAACACCAATTGAAACACAAAGATCCTTCGCAGATTCAAACGTACAGGTGTAACGACTGTGATTACGAAACTAAATACAAAAGCCGTATCAAACAGCATCAGCTGCAGCATAAAGATACCTCACAGATTCAAATGTACAAATGTAACGACTGCAATTTCGAAACTAAATACAAGAGTTATATCAAAAGTCATCAACTGCAGCATAGAGGTCCTTCCCAGGTGCAATTGTACGGGTGTAACAACTGCAATTACGAAACTAAATACAAGGGTGCTATGAAAAAACACCAACTGAAACACAAAGATCCTTCGCAGGTTCAAACATACAAATGTAACGACTGTGATTACGAAACTAAATACAAGAGTTGTATCAAACGGCATCAACTGAAGCATAAAGATCCATCTCAGGTGCAGATGTACGGTTGCAATGACTGCGATTTCGAAACTAAATACAAGAGTTGTATGAAATGGCACCAACTGACACATAGAGAAAGTGTACCGACTGTGATTATGGGTCCAAATGCAGGAGTGGTATAAAATATTACAGGGTGAAGCATATAGAGCCTTCACCAGTGTATGAGCTTGCATGTTCTTCGCACCCACAAAAAACAAATGTGGGGGGTGAAGGCCCGTTGAAGCGCTTCCAGTCAAAAATGAAAGAATATGTATATATAGGACGATCCACGTCAAATCGATCAAGTCCAAAATTTGAGAGCACCTACGAAGATGGTTTTCAGCTTAAAAAATTCGTCTTCCCAAGTACTTTAAGATGCTAATTGGCAGAATTGAAAAATCCAAGATGGCGGACGTAATATGGCCCCTAGAAGTATGAGAAAAATAAAGAATCGTCCGATAAACTTCTCACAGTAATCAGATTAACGAGAAATTCATACCCAAATAGTCTGAACAGGTGCCCTTGACACGTTGGACATGAGTATGGAGTTATTTTTCAAAAATTCAAGATGGCGAATTTCATATAGTGACTTGTAAGGCTAAAAGCCTGAAATTGTCCATCAAAGGGAAGTGAACTGTGGATTTCACCCATAAATTGTATTTGAACAGATATTTCTCATGCGTTTCAGGTCACTGGAACGTGCCGTTGAATTTGTTTGGTGTAATATCATATATCGATTCTAACCTCAAATATTTGAAAAATTTCGATTTTTCGTCGATATAGCGAGCTAAACCTCAAAAGAATAGACAATTTTCGTGTTTTTGTGGTCGTTGAAACATGATAATGAGTTTTTTTTTAATGGTATCATATACGCTGATCCTAACCTCAAAAGTATTTGAGATATCTCGATTGTTTGTTGATATAGCGAGCTAAACTTTAAAAGAATAGACCATTTTCATGTTTCTATGGTCACTAAAATGTGAACTGGAGACGATTCGATATTGTGGTGTTTTTTTCCAGTTAATTATTCGGCAAGAAAGCAATTTTTCGAATCTATAGTCAAATAAATGTCATCTAGAATAGCTTTTCATTATAAACGTCATTAAGAGATGTACCCAGTGAATATTCCGTGACTCTCGATCAATTTGTGATAATTTCAACAATTGAGATAGGATCCTTCAGTGAGCAGGTGTTAGAATAATAATAATAAAATATTCAACTGGAAAAAACCACAATATCGAAGCGTCTCCATTTCACATTGATGATATTTATATTATAGCAGTTTAGTTAAGATTAACCATGCGTCCTATATAATTTATAATTTTCATTTGATTCTTCGTGATTTATGTATTTTTTTAGTATTATTTTAAGGCCTAAATATAAATTTAAATATTTAGATTTTATTGTACACTATTACATGATTATATATGTATGTAGGTGTGAGGTCCGAGGTTCAGCCAGACATTTTTAGTGTTGAATATTCATAATGTACATAATGTGTAATGTTCATAATGTGAGATAGTGAAATATTATGTCTAGCCCTGTGTTTATTTATGTTACGGTACGGGATACCGGTGTGAACCATAGAGAAGGCATTCGACTCTGAGTCTTCCTAGTATTCAGTTTATACTTTTACATATATGTATTTCATTTATTAACGTATTATTAAAGTAATTTAAGATTAAGTGAGTTGCTAATTTCGGCTTGTCCTGACATAGGATTAAATGAATTAAATACAATTTCAGTACATATGCATTACACTGTACTGATCTGTTTAAAGGAGCCCTTTACTTTTGTTTGTTTTTACACAGTTTTTGTTCTGTATACAGTAATCTGTAAATTGCTCTGAACCAAAATGATGACTATTCTACAATTCTAGGTCTGGGAACTACATGTTAAAATCGTGAGAATTAAATTTGTGGCGCCATCTTTCGAGAAAAAATGGTGCTAATATATGATACTTAATAAATATTTCAGTATACTTTAAATTAATAGGCGGTCTTTGTTTGAGATACTCTGTATAATATTTCAGTTCACGAGGCGGCCATGTAAGGTAGTGTCTACCATTATTGATAGATGGCGCTATCTACTTGAAAAAAGAAACGGGAATACGTAATGATTCCTAACATTTCAAAAAAAAATGATTGGTTTAAATTCTATTTGTAAACGTAATCAGTAAACGTTCAAAATTTTGTCCACCGACTCGTACCTAAACACGTTTGGGTACGCTTAATTATGTTTTGACCAACAAAAACCAATGTTATTTCCCAATAAAAATTGGTGATAGTTTTTAAGTCAGGAGAACGTGGTGGCCACGCAAATAAAAGATAATCTACTGGTATTAATGTTTGGAATGCTGGAAGTACATCACAGAGTTACAATTTGCTTTAAATCTAGTAGGACAAATTCTCAAATGCAAAATACATTATAGTTACCACTTTGTTTCAAGAAAATCGAAAACCGCTTAATACAGACAATGCAACCGTAATTATTTGCAAAGCGTCTTCCAGAACAAAAAACAGATTTTTCAGATGTAAACCAAGAACGCCATATTCTGAAGAACCAAATTAGTGCTGTGTGCTGTGTATAACAAAAATTGTTACTTCAATTTTTTCCAGCAATCCGTAATCATAGTGCAAGAATTATAGACTAGACTTTACCATTCTTGTTGTTCTCATAACAGAAGAGGAAGAAGAACAATAACCCTCACTATTCGATGTATTAATTGAGGTTAAACAATCGACGTAAGTAACGGTTTGATATTTACATTTCAATGAAAATTGTTGCAATGACTGGTGTTCAAGAAACTTCGTGCAAACTTTGCCTCGAAACTGTAACCGTTAAAGGTTTTGAGGTAATAGACAACGTTACTAGAGATATTTTGGATGTTCTTTTGCTGAAATTGGTAAGTCAGTGATAGATATGTATTAGTTCAGAATCGTTGATATGTATGGAAAAGGTCGGTTATCTCCTAAAGTAAGATAGCTATAAAAAAATTCATAAGACACGTTTTAGGGTTTTTTAAAAGCTATTGCTATAAAGAAAAGTTATGACGAAACAAAGTTGCTTTTTCTTTATTGGAACACCCTGTATATTATTCCATATTTTAATTCTTCTCGTAATTCTAAACAAAATTCATATAGCACATCATGTACCTAAACTTAACCGTTTTCAAGGTATCGAACTTTGAAAATCATTTCCTTATGAATTATACAAAAATATTTTAGCAGCAAAGAAACGGTTTTTATCGCCTTCTGAACTCAAAAGTTTTAAATCCGTGACGCAAACCGAAACATACAGACCTGCAAATAATTCCATTTTTCTCATGAAAGGCTTTCTCTAGACGATTTTCTCAAGCCACAATTTTTTTTTATCAAAACCTTTTTATTGTTGCTGCCCGTTTAAAAAAAATACGGCCACTGTAAACGTTTTCACCGCTAAAAGGGGGAAGTAACCGGAGAAAATTATCACCCAGTATATCGATTTGACTAAAACTTTAAGAAATAATACGCCACAATAGTCCAAATAAATGTGCCAAATTTTAACGCGATCGGTAAAAGTAAATTAAATTAGTTTTATTCTTGACAATTTTGAAGGCCTGTAACTAAAATCAAAAATTTTTCATTTAATTTTTCTTCGTAGGTCAAACGTTGTCGGTGAAATTTGCCGACACCCTGTATATATACGCAAAATATTCATATTTTATTTATATTTAAATTTAAACACTGTATCTCGGAAACGATACATATTTCGACCTACGCTTATATGAACTTTTTTTTACAAAATAACTTCGGCAACCACCCCCTAAAATATTTCGCACTTTTTTACAAACACCCTGTATAGGAATTGTCGTTTTGTCACGTTCCTTAAACCTTTTTTGTGCCATGTTTCATAAACCTATGACTTCATCGAGATTATTTTTTAAATAGCACTACCTATTTTTTTAGGCATAAAAGGTTAGCCCTTTTGAAGGGAAATCCTTCGATATAGGGTTTGGGCTACTTTACTTTGACAGATGCGAAAAATCACATAGATAATGGCGTTCCAGCAGACAGTATTTGCCGGGAGGAATTACTTGCATGAAATTGTTCCAAATAGGTGGATAGGTCGAAGAGGACCATTGAGTGGCCACCACGTTCGCCCGATTTAACTCCCCTAGATCATTTATTGCGGAGCTATTTAAAAAGCAGAGTTGGTAGACCGGACACCATCGAGGGCTTAAAGTGCGGGTCACTTTGAACATCTTCTTTAAGTCACCTAAAATTGTTAAATAAAAATCTTTAAGTTATTGTTTTTGAGAAACTCTTTCGCATTTTTTACATTAATTTAAGTAATACGTTGGTCTGGTTTTTTTTCGCGCCTGTTAAAGTAAAATAGACCAAACCCTACATCGACGCATTTCCCTTCAAGAGGGCTATTTATTTATGCCTAAAAAATTAGGTAGTGCTATTTTAAAAAAATGTCGATGACGTCATACGTTCATGAAACATTGCGCAAAAAAGGTTTAAGCAACATGACAAAACGACAATTCCTATATGTTAATAGACATTGTAACGAACCTTTTACTAATTTATTTGTTAAGTATCCGATGAACTATTATCTTTTCCTATGTCAGTAATGTAAGCGTTGAACTCTGTATTTATTGTGGGTCTGCGTACTAACATCCGACGAACCATTGATCTACGTCACAAACCGGCTATAAAAAACCGACCTCCGCCACCTGAGATTCAGCAGTGTTGATTCCCGCCTGTTCTCAGTACTTCCCCTATCCCGCCGTTTTCCCGAACAACCGCCAACCTGAGTCAAAAGTAGTTTTCCATTTTCCGTTTCACCGTATGTTAGTACCGACCGCCACCGAATTGTCCGTGGGAATTTATTTATTTACTTGTTTGCTTAAAATAAACTGGAGTATATCTATTGGGAAAAGTGGTTTCTTTTCTAATCAAGACCCCTGGTGTATCTTTCTCCACTGTTGTTACCCGGACGGCAACTTTTTGTGGGCCATCCAGGCCTCACGCTGAAAGTTCGTCACAACGTATTTTAACATTTTTATGAAAACGCAACACAAAATAAAATACGAATATTTTGCGTCGCTTCTGGGATGCCCTCTATTTCCCAATTAACTCACCTCAACACATTACAACAACAATAATTGATGTTTTCTGCCAAAGTGATTTTCTTTTTCTTTGGTTAAAGTTGCATATATTTCAGAAATTTGATAGCGACAGCAAAGAGGTTATATGTAACGTTTGCAGAAGAAAGTTAAACGCAACATTCGAATTTAAGGCAACTTGTCTCAAGACCGATTACACAATTATTCCATATGTGGATTGTGAAAAAATGTTACAAATCGATATAAGAGACGTGTATACGAAAGAAAAGACAAGCGAGTCAATGGATATTTCAGACGGTCACAAAATATGTCGATTGTGTATGGAGCCAGTAGAAAGTGAGTTTAGGTGTATACGTGAAGAGGAACTTGAAGCTATCGAGAAATTGGTTCCTGAAATGGTATGAATGATATTAAATTGTTACTTTTTTCGCAATTTAATGAAACTACTTTGCAGAATATAAATATCATCAAAGGTCCCGTTGTATGTAAGGAATGCTTTGATTCTGTGTGCACCCACAACAGTTTCCTAAAAAATTGCTTGGAAGTACAGGAAAAAATTGGAGGTATTTTTAATAGCGCAGCAACAGAAAGTCAGATAGATACGTCGCCATCTGTTTTATCCCTTAAGACTGAAAACCAGGACATAGAATTCGATATCAACGGGATGGAAATGTCAATTAAAGCTGAAAGTATCGACATAAAATCGGAAGATGAGGAAAGTAGGTAAGAGAAGACTTTTAACAATAATTTTACTAGGTAATAGTACATTTTGCCTTTCTTGCATTAATTGCCTGTATTTCTGAAGGTTTCCGCATAATTATTTTATTATTTTTAACATATCTTCAATAAAAATATTACTAATTGTCATCAAGAATTTGATTGATGTGCTAATAAAACTGAAATAATGTCTTGTGGTGTTCAGAAACTTGCATAATTGCATTTGCAACAACCTACGACCCCCTTAGAATTAATACCTGACTGGAAAATACCCTGTATATGTAATTTTTTCAGCGACTCGCTACTGCAGAGCTCCGATAGTGAATCATTCATGAAGAGTGTCCTTAGAGATGAGGAAGAGGATGGATGTAAACATGAGAATAAATCGACAAATGAATGTAATACAAAAGTCAAGCAGGACGACAAAGTATTTTACAAATGTGATAAATGTATTTACGGAACTGAAAGCGAGATCCGTTTTATAGCACACCGTGCGAGACACGAGAACGATTCCGAAGCATATAAATGTGATTCGTGTGAGTCAGAATCTAAAAATAAAAAATTTTTTCAGAAACACCGGTTGAGGCATAAAGATCCTTTGGAAACGCGTATGCACCGATGCGGATCATATGATTACAAGACAAAGCACAAGTGTGAGCTTGCTAAGCATCAGGTGAAACACAAAAGCGCATCTGAAGGACGATTGTACAAGTGCGACTTTTGTGATTTTAAAACAACGCGAAAGGTCAGTTTTAATAATCATTATATAAAACACAAAAACTCGATCAATCGTGTAGAATGTGACTATAAAACCAAATACACCGCATTACCGAATAAGGACACTTCACAACTGCCCATTTATAAATGTGATGATTGCACATACGAATCAAAGGATAAGACAAACTTTACCAGACATCAGTTGGTACACAAAGATCCTTCGCAGGTCAAAATGTACGGGTGTAATGCCTGCGACTACGAAACTAAATTTAAGAAATATATCAAACGGCATCAGCTGAAACATAAAGATCCTTCTCAGGTTCAAATGTACAAGTGTAAAGACTGCGATTATGAAACTAAATATGAGAGTGCTATTAAACAGCATGAACTGATACATAAAAATCCTTCACAGGTTCAAATGTACAGGTGTAACGACTGCGATTACGAAACTAAATACAAGAGTTGTATCAAAAGTCATCAACTGAAGCATAAAGATCTTTCTCAGGTTCAGTTGTACAGGTGTAATGACTGTGATTTTGAAACTAAATACAAAAGTTATATCAAACAGCATCAACTACAGCATAAAGATACCTCACAGATTAAAATGTACAAGTGTAATGACTGCGATTACGAAGCTAAATACAAGAATTATATCAAACAGCATCAATTGCAGCATAGGGTTCAAACGTACAGGTGTAACGACTGCGATTACGAAACTAAATACAAGGGTGATATGAAAAGACACCAAGTGAAACACAAAGATCCTTCGCACGTTCGAACGTACAAGTGTAATGACTGTAATTACAAAACTATATACAAGAGTTATTTCAAACAGCACCAACTGAATCATAAAGACCCTTCACAGGTTCAAATGTACAGGTGTAAGGACTGCGATTTCGAAACTAAATATAAGAGTTATATCAAACGGCATGAACTGAAGCATAAAGATCCTTCTCAGGTTCAGATGTACAGGTGTAATGACTGTGATTTAGAAACTAAGTACAAGAGTTGTATCATACAGCATCAACTGCAGCATAGAGATCCTTCACAGTTTCAAATGTTGAAGTGTAACGACTGCGATTACGAAACTAAATACAAGGATAGCATGAAGACACACCAACTGAAACATAAAGATCCTTCTCAGGTTCAAACGTACAGGTGTAACGACTGCGATTTCGAAACCAAATACAAGAAATCTATCAAACGGCATCAACTGAAACATAAAGAGAAGGTGTAGTGAATGTGATTATGAATTCAAATGCAGGATTAGTATAAAATATCACATGTTGAAGCATAGAGAGCCTAAACGAGTGGAAAGGTTCGGGTGAGTTTGTACGAGCATGCAGTGTTTGTGAATATAACTCGATGTACTAGGTTAGGCATTTGGTATCCTCTAATTATGATAGTGCGCTGTGGAAATAATATTTTGTCATTGACAGTTTTAGTGACGCATTCCTATGTATTCACACATCGTAGACAAGCTGTAGTAACAAGTCGCTTGCGCTCCACATTTCCAACAGGACATTGCGAAGAATTCTGCATTTTGATTTGCACTTCCACCCGTACAAAATTCAAGTTGTTCGCAGGTTAAAAGAAGTAGACAAACCATTTCGTATTGCTTTCTGTAGACATTTTTTACAAATTTTAGAAAATGATGAAAACCAATTAAATTTCTTGATGATGTCAAACGAAGCTCACTTCCATTTAAGCGGCTATGTGAATAAGAAAAATTATCGTTGTTGGTCCGACATGTAAATCCACAACAGCTTCATGAAAGACCCCTCCAAGATGAAAAAGTCGCCGTATGGTGGTGTGGTGTTTCATTGTTTGGTATCATGGGGCCGTACTTTTTTGAAGACAATAACGAAACTGTTACAATAAACTCCGAATGTTACATTAACATGTTACAGATATTTTTACGGCCCGAATTGCGAAGACTGTGACAAAATCATATTTGGTTCCGATAAGATGGAGCCACAGCACATCCAGCACGGCATACTCGATTTTGTTGCAAGAAATGTTCCTCGGTCGCTTGATTCAAAATTTGGTGACATAACATGGCCAACTAACTCGCCCGATTTGACGGTTCTCGATTTTTTCCTTTAGGGATATCTGTTGAAAAAGATTTACGAAAGGCGCCTCTGTACCATCCAAGAATTTAAAATTCGTATTTCTAAAGAAATAAATAATATTGGAACAGAAATGTTGGAATGAGTTATGCAAAATTTTAGAGAGAGATTACACAAATGTATAACACAAATTGCACATATTAAGTTTGTTATTTGTCATAAATATGTTTTTCGTCGTGTAGCAGATTGTTGAAAATAGGCGATAACCAAATGTCTAACCCGGTATAAGAAAAATTGTATCTGTCGTTTGATGACGCAGAAAGGTATGTCGCAGGTTCAAATGCATCAGTGTGATTCTAAAACCAAGAATGAGAAGTCTCTTAGGAGATATCTGTTGATGCACAAAAAACATTGGTGGGTTTGAAGCGCAAAATACAGTAAAAAATTGAGGCATTTAAGAGACCGACCATAAATATGTGAATGTGTAGAAACTTGTTGTGAAAAACATCGGTTCAAACGCAAAACTCTCACCGAAACACAAAGAGACGAGTGATTTTGGACTAGCGCTTTTGTAACAATGCATTAAAATGAATACTTTGTAATATGCTCTAACTAATGATATTGGTAGCCTTATTTTTATTCAGTTTGTTGTCAATAGTGGGAAAATTAGAGGCCAAATTTCAAAGAAAAACACCAAATTTTCTCAATTGTCGACGTTTCGTCACTTATCGTGACATCCTCAGGACAATTACAGATTTAAGTGTTTCACTGTGTTTTCCTAGTCTCGTTATACATAGTATTCTATTCTATTCTCTACCTATATCTATACTGTCCAAGATTTTGTTAAATGACATACTACTGACAACAAACTTTGTAATATGCACCTGCTTTTTCTATGTTCAAAAATGTATCTTTTTCATAACCAATATTCAGGGAGAATGTGTACATGTGTATTTTGAACAACTGCAAAAAATATTAGGAATAAAATAAATATGCAATAATACTAAACAGTAAAAGAAATATACATTGGTTTTCTTAATGGAAAACTGTTGAGAACTAGTTACTTCACTGTGGTATTTACGTATTGAGGGATCAACTAGGCGGTGTTGCCGATGTAATGGCGACTTGTAAACTCAACTTTTTAAGAAACTAAGAAGAAATAAATAAGCATTGGTTTAGTTAGATAATATGTCGGAAGTTTTGAAATATCTTTATAAAAATGTTCAAAGCCTCGTCCTCACTTCGACTGTCCACATGATTTTCGAGACAAGCGTTGCGGTAAACCAGAAAGCAATGCTTTGTAAATTATTATGTACCTAGAAGTGGGAAGTTTTTTATTTTATTTAAATTGTATTTGTATAAAATCAATTCACACTTCCAGCCTGATATTCATTATTTGTCCTGTCCTAAATTAATTATTTGTGTTGTCCTTATGGGAGTTGTGTACATATGGATAGCCATATTATGAAGACTTTAGCTTGAGAGGCTGTTGACTAACCAAATTTTGCCTTTATTTTCCATGTTTAAGTAAGTGTTTGTTATTTATTTCATTTTGACCCCTTTAATTTTTATATGTACACATTCAAAATTAACCCTGCGTCCTATGCAATTTATAGTTTTCACTTAATTCTTCGTAATTTGTGTAGGGGGAGCAGGATTACAAGTGCACAGAAACATTATTGTATTAACACTGTTCCCTATTGTATTTTCTTAGTACTATTTTACGGCCTAAATATAAAGAGCGACCGAAAAAAAGCCTAATTTTTCGCCCCTTTGTGATGCCTCGTAAATTTACTCCAAATATGTGCCAAAATATAGTCTATGATGAGACTTGAATCGTTTATAAGTTTTAGCTTGAGGCTACATTTCGTTTTCGAGTTTCGGTTGATTAAAGTTGTCATTTTTACATGGATTGTTGGATCGAGGTTACACCGCTAAAAAAAAATCGCTTGTACTTCATATGTGGCATGTGTATTCCGAAGTATTTTTTCGCGCTGAGCACGAATTTGCTATTAGAATTGCTTCATCACCCTTCGGTCTTCATGAAATGTCTGAAAAGCTTCAGAAAAATGAAGAATTTCGAAGATAGGTTAGGAATTTGTGATTAATACACATTTTTTTTTCACGGTTTCGTTATTAATCCCTCAATTGAGCTTGAATCTGACCTGATACAGGTCAACCAACTACTGAATTGAAATTAGAGACTTACATACTTCCTTCAAATTGGCGATATATCTTGCTCATATAACATAATAAACTTACAATCCAAGATTAATTCTTTGACTTCCAAATTACCTGTAGTCATAGAGATTAACGAACCTTTGATTTTAAATCAATGATTTCGTCAACCTTTCTGGGAAAGGTTTCTGAAGACCTTTCTCAGAATCTGAAGTCATAGAGATTAACAAACTTTTGATTTTAAATCAGCGACTGAAAACCCTATAACAATCCATGTAAAAATGACAACTTTAATCAACCGTAACTTGAAAACAAAATGCAGCCTCAAGCTAAAACTTATAGACGATTCAAGTCTCATCATAGACTATCTTTTGGCACACATTTGGAGTAAATTTATGAGGTCTCACAGAGGGTCGAAAATGTCGGTCGCTCTTTAAACTTTAGTTTTTATTGTGCACTAATATATATTATTATATTATATGTATGTAGGATTAAATTAATTAAATATAATTTCATTACATATACATTACAGTGTACTGAGCCCTTTACTTTTGTTTGTTTTTACACAGTTTTTGTTCTGTATATAAAAATCTGTAGATTGATCTGAACCAAAATGATGACTATTCTAGAATTCTAGGTCTAGAAACCACGTGTTAAAATCATGAGAATTGAATTTGTGGCGCCATCTTTCGAGTAAAAATGTTGCTATGCTAATATATGATACTTAATAAATATTACAGTATACTTTAAATTTATACGCGGTCGTTGTTGGAAATATTCTGTATAATAAAGAGGCGGCCATGTAGGGTAGTGTCTACCGTTATTGATAGATGGCGCTATCTACTTGGCAAAACGGAAAGACTATGTTGAAAGACGTAATGATTAATAACTTCAAAAAAAAAATAATAGGTTTAAATTCTATTTGTGAATATAATCACTAATCGTTCAAAATTATGTCCACCGACTCGTAAACAGGTTTGGGCACGCTTAATCATGTTTTGAGCAACAAAAAAAATGTCATTTCCCAATAAAAATAGGTGATAGTTTTTAAGTCGAGAGAACGTGGTGGCCACGTAAATAAAAGATAATCTGCTGGTACTAATGTTTGGAATGCTGAGAGTACATTATAGGGTTACCATTTGCTTTAAATCTGATAGAACAAATTTTCAAACGTTAGTTACCACTTTGTTTCTAGAAAATTGAAAACTTCACTTAATATAGACAATGCAACCGTAATTATTTGCGAAGCTTCTTCCAGAACAAAAAACAGATTTTTCAGATGTAAACCAACAGCGCCATGTTTTGAAGAACCAGACGAATGCTGTGCCGCTGTGCCCAAGAAAAATTGTTACGTCAATTTTTTTTTCCAGCATTCCGTAATCATAGTACAGCAATTATAGACGAGACTACCATTCTTGTTGTTCCAATAACAGAAGATGAAGAAGAGCAATTACCTTCTCTATACGATGATGTTTCTGTGGTATCTGGTTGAATGTTTTCGTTAAGGTTAAACAACCAGCACAAGTTACGGTTTTATATTTACATTTCAAAGAAAATTGTTGCAATGGCTGGTGTTCAAGAAAGTTCGTGCAAGCTTTGCCTCAAAACTGTAACCGTCCAATGTTTTGAGGTAATAAACAACGTTATTAGAGATATTTTAGATGTTCTTTTGCTGAAATTGGTAAGTCAGTGATAGATATGCATCAGTTGGGGGTCGCTGATATGTATGGAAACGGTGCATTATCCTAAAGAGCTATGGAAAAATCATAAGATACAAATGTTTTATGTTTTTTTTTTTAATTCTATTGCAATAAAGAAAAGTTATGTATATAGAATCAGTCAAAAAGTTATGACTAAATAACGTACCCTGTATATTATTCCATATTTGAATTCTTCTCGAAATTCTAAACAAAATTTATGTAACACATCATGTACTTAAACTCAACCGTTTTCAAGGTATCGAACTTTGAAAGTCATTTTCTTATAAATTATACAAAAATATTTTAGTCCATCAAGTTACCTTTGAAAATTGCTACTTCCATAACAACGCCGCATCGTTTTTTTGTCTAATAGTGATTATCTTGACAACACACGTTAAAAATGCATTTTGTGAATAATTTTCTCGCAAAACGGCACGTTTAAGTGAAACCGAGCTTATTGGAGTTTTAATGATCATAGGATATGGTGATGGAATACCAAGTAGTGGACATGTTTCACGAATTGCATCTCGATCGGGAACGCATTTCTAAATCACACCGTTTTCTTATAGCTGGAGGTGTTACAGATCGACGAAAAGGTGGAAGACCAGTAAGCGTTACACTTGAGAAATACGTTCCCGATGGGGATGCAATTAATGAAAGATATGCACTACTTCGTCACAATTTTGTCTTCTATCACCATTTCCTATGATCATTAAAACTCCAATACGCTTGGTTTCATTTAAACGTGCCCTTTTTTGCGAGAAAATTATTCACAAAATGCATTTTTAACGTGTGTTGTCAGGATAATCACTATTAGACAAAAAAACGATGCGGCGTTGTTATGGAGCTAAAACCTTTCAAAGGTAACTTGATGACCTATAAACTTAATGGACTAGAATTTTTTTTCTAAGATTTATAAAAAATTATTTTCAAAGTTGGATATCTGGAATACTGTTAAGTTTAGGTACATGTGTTGTATAAATTTTGAGAATAATTGAAATATGGAATAACATACAGGGTGTTCCAATAATGTAAAACAACTTTGGCTTGTCATGATTTTTTGACTGATTCTGTATACATAATTCTTCTTTACTGTCATAGATTTAAAAAACACCTAAAATATTTGTGTGTTATGATTTTTCGATAGCTTCTTTAGGAGATATTCGACTCTATCCGTACATATATATGTATACAAGGTGTCCCATTTTAATGTACCAGGCGGCATAATTTATTTAGTTCGACTTTTATAAAAAAATATTTCGAACAAAAGTTATCAGGTTTCTAGGGGGTCAAATTATATTGTGTGACAAAAATACTAACAGCATACCACCTGTGCCGTCATTTAAAAGAGTTCCGTAGATATACTCTGATGTGTTTCCTACTCGCAACTCTCATTAATTAAATTGTTATTAACATTTTAGTGGAAAAAACACGTTTTTTTAGTTTTTTTTTGCTTATAAAATCAAAACTACTAGAACAATCTCAATTCCGTAAGTGTAAAAGTAGTAATAAATTAAATTTCGAAGGTAATGAGAGGTCGAGCGATCCGATTGGTTGATTAGAACGGGAGAAAATCGGGAAAATTCGGCATTTTTTTCAAATATTCATAACTTTGTCATTTATGAAGATTAAGACCTGAAATTTGGCACGGAAGTAGATAATTATATCAACTTTAAGTGTGCAAAAGGCAGGCGCTGTCAGACCAATAGTTTCTGCGCCAAATTTTTTATGAATTTTTTTGCCGACAGTATGCTTGTGTTAAAAATGGTCCGATTTTAATTATAATGTCGGTTTTCAAAACTAGAAGTAAAATACTATAAAACGTATATTTCAAGTTTTCGTTCAAATGTGCGAAATGGAACATGCACTTGACCATCAGTGTAAATTGATTAAAGTTGCATATATTTCAGAAATTTGATAGCGACAGCAAAGAGGTTATATGTAACGTTTGCAGAAGAAAGTTAAACGCAGCATTCGAATTTAAGGCAACTTGTTTGAAGACCGATTACACAATTATTCCGTATGTGGATTGTGAAAAAATGTTACAACTCGACTTAAGGGATGTGTATACGAAGGAAAAGACCAGCGAGTCAATGGACATTTCAGATAGTCAGAAAATATGTCGATTGTGTATGGAGCCAGTAGAAAGTGCGTTTAGGTGCATACGTGAAGAGGAACTTGAAGCTATCGACAAATTGGCTCCTGAAATGGTATCAATGATATTAAATAGTTACATTTTTCGCAATTTAATGAAACTATTTTGCAGAATATAAATATCATCAAAGATCCCGTCGTATGTAAGGAATGTTTTGATTCTGTGTGCACCCACAACAGTTTCCTAAAAAATTGCTGGGAAGTACAGGAAAAAATTAGAGGTATTTTTAATAAAGCAGCAACAGAAAGTCAGACAGATACGTCACCATCTGATTTATTCGTTAAGACTGAAAACCAGGACAAGGAATTTGATATCAACGGGAGGGAAATGTCAATCAAAGCTGAAAGCATCGACATAAAATCGGAAGATGGAGAAAGCAAGTAAGAGAAGACTATTTTAACAATAATTTAATAGTATAACCCCAGATCTTATTTAATTTTGGATCTGTTGCATACATTTTTCGTATTTCTGAGGGTTTTCACACAATTAATTATTTTTAGAATATTTTCAATAAAAGTATGACCTAGATGAATACGCCCGGTATATGTAAAATAGATATCCTGGCGAACCGCTTGCGTTCGGCCACCGTTTTTTGTTGAATATTTTTTATTATTTTTTTAATTAGTAGCAGTTAGTTTGATTCACGCATGGATAGAATTTTGTTGTATATTTCTCTTCTTGGGAAATAATTAATAATTGTTTATAATTGGTTTTGTGAGTGAATCCTAGGTAGAAGTCGAGTGCATTTCCTTTTCCCCTTTTCCTTTTCCCTCGATCTGAAGAAATATCAATTGCATCACATTTTGGTGAGTCCACTTGAAAAGGGCTATTTGGGCCCCACCACCTAATTGTCGTCAAAAATTTGATTTATATGATAATAAAACTGAAATAATGTCTTGTGGAGTTCAGAAAATTGCATAATTGCATTTGGAAAAATCTATGACCCCTTAGAATTAACACTTTACATTGAAAAATACCCTGTATACGTAATTTTTTCAGCGACTCGCCACTGCAGAGCTCCGATAGTGAAACATTGATGAAGAGTTTCCTTATAGATGCAGAAGAGGATGGATGCAAACATGAGACTAAATCGACAAACGAATATAATACGAAAGACAAGCAGGACGACAAAGTATTTTACAATTGTGATAAATGTATTTACGAAACTAGAAGCGAGAATGATTCGGAAGCATATAAATGTGAATCGTGTGAGTATGAAACTGAAAATAAAAAATTTTTTCAGAAGCACCGGCTGAGGCATAAAGCTCCTTTGGAAGTACGTATGCACCCATCCGGATCATTTGATTACAAGACAAAGCACAGGTGTGAGCTTGCTAAGAGTCAGGTGAAACACAAAAGCGCATCTGGAGGGCGATTGTACGAGTGTGACTTTTGTGATTTCAAAACAAAGCGGAAGGTCAGTTTTAATGGTCATTATATAAAACACAAAAACTCAAATAATTATGTAGAATTACCGAATAAGGACACTTCACAACTGCCCGTTTATAAATGTGATGATTGCACATACCAATCAGAGAATAAGACACATTTTACCAAACATCAGTTGGTACATAAAGATCCTTCGCAGCTCAAAATGTACACTTGTAATGACTGTGATTACAAAACTAAATACAACTGTGCAATCAAACAGCATCAGCTGAAACATAAAGATCCTTCTCAGATTCAAATGTACAGCTGTACTGACTGCGATTTCAAAACTAAATACAAGAGATGTATCAAACAGCACCAACTGAAACATAAAGATCCTTCACAGGTTCAAAAATACATGTGTAATGACTGCGATTTCAAAACTAAATACAAGAGTTGTATCAAAAGTCATCAACTGAAGCATAAAGATCTTTCTCAGGTTCAATTGTACAGGTGTAATGACTGCGATTTTGAAACTAAATACAAAAGTTATATCAAACAGCATCAACTACAGCATAAA
The DNA here is from genome assembly GCF_000390285.2 of Anoplophora glabripennis. NCBI lineage: Eukaryota > Metazoa > Arthropoda > Insecta > Coleoptera > Cerambycidae > Anoplophora > Anoplophora glabripennis. The sequence continues at coordinate 39,710 of NW_019416436.1, forward strand.
GATACCTCACAGATTAAAATGTACAAGTGTAACGACTGCGATTACGAAGCTAAATACAAGAATTATATCAAACAGCATCAACTGCAGCATAGAGTGCAATTGTATGAGTGTAACGACTGCGATTACAAAACTAAATACAAGGGTGATATGAAAAGACACCAAGTGAAACACAAAGATCCTTCGCACGTTCGAACGTACAGGTGTAGTGACTGTACTTACAAAACTATATACAAGAGTTATTTCAAACAGCACCAACTGAATCATAAAGACCCTTCACAGGTTCAAATGTACAGGTGTAACGACTGCGATTTCGAAACTAAATATAAGAGTTATATCAAACGGCATGAACTGAAGCATAAAGATCCTTCTCAGGTTCAGATGTACAGGTGTAATGACTGTGATTTAGAAACTAAGTACAAGAGTTGTATCATACAGCATCAACTGCAGCATAGAGATCCTTCACAGTTTCAAATGTTCAAGTGTAACGACTGCGATTACGAAACTAAATACAAGGATAGCATGAAGACACACCAACTGAAACATAAAGATCCTTCTCAGGTTCAAACGTACAGGTGTAACGACTGCGATTTCGAAACCAAATACAAGAAATCTATCAAACGGCATCAACTGAAGCATAAAGAGAAGGTGTAGTGAATGTGATTATGAATTCAAATGCAGGATTAGTATAAAATATCACATGTTGAAGCATAGAGAGCCTAAACGAGTGGAAACGTTCGGGTGAGTATGTACGAGCATGCAGTGTTTGTGAATATAACTCGATGTACTAGGTTAGGCATTTGGTATCCTCTAATTATGATAGTGCGCTGTGGAAATAATATTTTGTCATTGATAGTTTTAGTGACGCATTCCTATGTATTCACACATCATAGACAAGCTGTAGTAACAAGTCGCTTGCGCTCCACATTTCCAACAGGACATTGCGAAGAATTCTGCATTTTGATTTGCACTTCCACCCGTACAAAATTCAAGTTGTTCGCAGGTTAAAAGAAGTAGACAAACCATTTCGTATTGCTTTCTGTAGACATTTTTTACAAATTTTAGAAAATGATGAAAACCAATTAAATTTCTTGATGATGTCAAACGAAGCTCACTTCCATTTAAGCGGCTATGTGAATAAGAAAAATTATCGTTGTTGGTCCGACATGTAAATCCACAACAGCTTCATGAAAGACCCCTCCAAGATGAAAAAGTCGCCGTATGGTGGTGTGGTGTTTCATTGTTTGGTATCATGGGGCCGTACTTTTTTGAAGACAATAACGAAACTGTTACAATAAACTCCGAATGTTACATTAACATGTTACAGATATTTTTACGGCCCGAATTGCGAAGACTGTGACAAAATCATATTTGGTTCCGATAAGATGGAGCCACAGCACATCCAGCACGGCATACTCGATTTTGTTGCAAGAAATGTTCCTCGGTCGCTTGATTCAAAATTTGGTGACATAACATGGCCAACTAACTCGCCCGATTTGACGGTTCTCGATTTTTTCCTTTAGGGATATCTGTTGAAAAAGATTTACGAAAGGCGCCTCTGTACCATCCAAGAATTTAAAATTCGTATTTCTAAAGAAATAAATAATATTGGAACAGAAATGTTGGAATGAGTTATGCAAAATTTTAGAGAGAGATTACACAAATGTATAACACAAATTGCACATATTAAGTTTGTTATTTGTCATAAATATGTTTTTCGTCGTGTAGCAGATTGTTGAAAATAGGCGATAACCAAATGTCTAACCCGGTATAAGAAAAATTGTATCTGTCGTTTGATGACGCAGAAAGGTATGTCGCAGGTTCAAATGCATCAGTGTGATTCTAAAACCAAGAATGAGAAGTCTCTTAGGAGATATCTGTTGATGCACAAAAAACATTGGTGGGTTTGAAGCGCAAAATACAGTAAAAAATTGAGGCATTTAAGAGACCGACCATAAATATGTGAATGTGTAGAAACTTGTTGTGAAAAACATCGGTTCAAACGCAAAACTCTCACCGAAACACAAAGAGACGAGTGATTTTGGACTAGCGCTTTTGTAACAATGCATTAAAATGAATACTTTGTAATATGCTCTAACTAATGATATTGGTAGCCTTATTTTTATTCGGTTTGTTGTCAATAGTGGGAAATTTGAGGCCAAATTTCAAAGAAAAACACCAAATTTTTCTCAATTGTCGACGTTTCGTCACTTATCGTGACAGCCTCAGGACAATTACAGATTTAAGTGTTTCACTGTGTTTTCCTAGTCTCGTTATACATAGTATTCTATTCTATTCTCTACCTATATCTATACTGTCCAAGATTTTGTTAAATGACATACTACTGACAACAAACTTTGTAATATGCACCTGCTTTTTCTATGTTCAAAAATGTATCTTTTTCATAACCAATATTCAGGGAGGATGTGTACATGTGTATTTTGAACAACTGCAAAAAATATTAGGAATAAAATAAATATGCAATAATACTAAACAGTAAAATAAATATACATTGGTTTATTTACGTATTGAGGGATCAACTAGGCGATGTTGCCGATGTCATGCAGACTTGTAGTAAACTCAACTTTTTAAGAAACTAAGAAGAAATAAATAAGCATTGGTTTAGTTAGATAATATGTCGGAAGTCTTGAAATATCTTTATAAAAATGTTCAAAGCCTCGTCCTCACTTCGACTGTCCACATGATTTTCGAGACAAGCGTTGCGGTAGACCAGAAAGCAATGCTTCGAAAATTATTATGTACCTAGAAGTGGGAAGTTTTTTATTTTATTTAAATTGTATTTGTATAAAATCAATTCACACTTCCAGCCTGATACTCATTATTTGTCCTGTCCTAAATTAATTATTTGTGTTGTCCTTATGGGAGTTGTGTACATATGGATGGCCATATTATGAAGACTTTAGCTTGAGAGGCTGTTGACTAACCAAATTTTGCCTTTATTTTCCATGTTTAAGTAAAGTTTGTTACTTTATAATTTTCACTTAATTCTTCGTAATTTGTGTAGGGGGAGCAGGATTACAAGTGCACAGAAACATTATTGTATTAACACTGTTCTCTATTGTATTTTCTTAATATTATTTTAAGGCCTAAATATAAATTTAAATCTTTAGTTTTTATTGTGCACTATTATATATGATTATATTATATGTATGTAGGATTAAATGAATTAAATATAATTTCATTACATATGCATCACACTGTATTAATCTGTTTAAAGCAGCTCTTTACTTTGTTTGTTTTTACATACTTCTTGTTCTTCTCCAGTACATAAAAATCTGCAAACTGATCTATTCTAACAAGGCGAAGGTAAGGTAGTCGGATTTTTGTAATTTTTGATATTTATGGTACGTGTAGTTTGGACCTTGAATAAGAATTTTCCGAAGTAGTTCGATGCAACGTTCATAAATTACCGAGATAATCGATTTTGAAGTTTTACCTGACAGTTAAATCCACTAAATGTGACACTTTCGTTAACTGGGAGCGTGGTCTAATTGGTAGCTTAGGGGACTGACAGTCACGAGATCGCTGGTTCGAGTCCGTCGCGTGACATATTTTTTTTTTTTTCATAACGCACCATATGGTTTTTTATTATTTTTTTCATCTCGAAAATTATGAACAAACGAAATATAATAAATACTTATGTATCTGTAGGAATATTCTTCAAATATTTCATTAAAAAGCACAATTGGTTGATAAACAATACTTATTTTTTATTAATTAACAATAAGATTTCATTAAAAAAAAAAACAAACGAGGTTAGGTAGGATGTTCTTTTATTTTATATTTATGTTAGTATTTGAGATTTTACGCAGTGGGGTACGAGCTATCATAAAAAAATGGGAAGCAGAAATTTGTTAAGCATCTAGCTTCCTTTCTTTTTCTTTTTCTGATCTCGAAAATTATGAACAAACGAAATATTGTGCAAAACTGTACTTATCTTATCAACTTCCACGTCACCTGTTACATAGGTGTTGTATAACAATGAAAAAGTAATATTAACGGTCGATAGAAGGAAGCACAAAAAACAGGCACTTAGGTAGGAAATTCTGGAGGGAAGCCTAGTTAGTCGAAGATAAGTAGTTGAAGTGAGAACAGTGTGCAGATAGGTAGCAAGACGATCGACGGGCAGTGTGACAAAGTGGTGAAAAGCTAATTGTTTAAAGTGTTATTAGTTAGCAGGTAATAATATTCTTGAAGTACTTTGTTGTTAATTGTTCTATGTAACCTTATGATTATGATGATTATAGATGTTTCATGATAATAATTCTTTGTATGTTTAGCTTTCATTGTTTTATGCTCAGGGGCGTATATTTTCCTAACGTAAGATTGTTACAATTGTTATTAACGATTGCCCATTATTTATTACATGTTAAAATATATATGTGCATATATATATTGTCGTATATATATAACGACTTCTTTGTTTCACATCTAACTTGTTTTTGTCATGAATACGTTATACGAAAAACAGTTGTTTCATAATAATAATTCTTTGTGTATGTTTAGCCTTCATTGTCTTACCCTCAGGGGCGTGTATTTTCCAAATATAAAATTGTTACAATTATTATTATAGATTGCTCATTATTTATTACATGTTAAAATATGTATATTGTCGTGACCGCCCGGATATTGCAATGACGACTTCTTTATTTCACATATAACTTGTTTTACCATGATTAAGTAGTTCTTTGATTTCTTGTGCTCACTTTATGTCATACGTCTATACGAGCCTTGTTGAGTTTACTAACATTTTCGCCCGTGCGGAACGAATCTGGATTAAGCTCGATTGCCTCCCGTATGGGACTCCAGTGTTATGAAGGATCTTCCGAAATCTCAACTATAGCTGGATTGCCTCCCGTATGGGACTCCAGTACCTTCCGGCTCTGCCGGCTAACTAACACCAAACCTCTTCAGTTTTACTTGGAAGTGTGTATGACTAATATGAGGTAACAGATGACATTTAGTGACACATTAAATGAGACAGGTCTTATTTATCATTAGCAAAGGTTCTTAATTTATGCCTTTGGTTAGCGGTTGTTTTGTATTTATATTTGGGTGGTAAGAGCAACGATCGTGGGTTTCTCTGCCATGCTCTTTCCCCACAGGAGCTCTAGGTGAGCCTGGCACTCTCATTTTATGTTAAATGGTTGTTAATGTTTTTGTTGTTCTTTCTATTTGTCACATGTTTAATTTGAATTGTATGTAAATAAAGGTTAGGTGTATTTACTCTGCTTTTGTTTTATATAATTAAACCATACATCCCCTCTACAAAGTTAGTAGCCAGCGCCTTCCGGTCAATTAAAAATAGATACACACGACGTAGGTAGTCCTTATGACGATCACATATTTTTGGCCACAACTACGTTTACTTATTTTTTGTCGAACCTAGGGTTGTTATATTACAATATTACGAGAACTGTATGTGAATATTCTTCAAGTGTTTAATTAACATTTTGAGCTAGATTCTGTGGGTCGTCCACCGTGTTTAAAAAAACGCTTACAGAACACAGTGCTCGGGAATAAAGTTTCGTTAAATTCCACGAAGGGTAGAGAAGCATCGAAACTATGTGATGAAAGAACAATCTTTCAAAATATTAACGAAATTTGCTTCAACGTCGATATTTTGGAAACAAAATGCGCCTGTAAAAACATTGCTTCCCATGTTTCTATGATAATTATCATTCTCGCTTATACTACACTGCGTAAAATGTCAAATACTATGTAAATATAAAATAAAAAACCTATCTGACCTCGTTTGTTTTTTTTAAAGAAACTTGTTAATTCATAATAAATATTGTTTATCAACCAATTGTGCATTTTAATTAAATATTTGAAGAATATTTCTACATATAAATAAGTATTTATTATAATATTTCGTTCGACCACCGGTCGCCGAATTACAAGTGGAAATGGATCATATTTGTGGAAGGGCAAAACGGGCGGTGACTATGAGACGCCTTTATTTTAGCCATCCTTCTCTATCGCACGGATTTCTATTACTTACTTCATACCTCTCACTTAACGGTCGATGAACCATGGTGACTTTCCGACCCTGTATATGTAGGATTAAATAAATTGCATAGAATTTCTTTGCATATGCATTACACTGTATTAATCGGATTTTTGTTTTATTGACTATTCCCATATTCTATTACAAAGTCTCTAAGGAAAATAAAAGTTACCTATTTATTTTATTTATTTATTTATTAAAAGACGGAGCCCTTTACTTTTGTTTGTTTTTGTCTCGGCTTAACTTTACATAATAATAATAATAATAAAAGTTTATTCCTTCTAAAAAATATTACAATTTTTGTAGGAAGAGGTTCTGCACTATGTATATGTAACAAAAACAAAAAAAAGAAAAGAGAAAAGAAAAAAAACAGAACGGCTTACATACATAAAAAAACAAATTGCCAGGAACAATATTTAAGCATGATACATTATGCAAACTGCAAACATATTAAGTTAAGAACAGTTCACTCATTTAGAACAAAAGAACGAAGTCTCAAAAAATCTCTCATAAAACCTACCAACATTCTAGCATTACTCAGAGTTAAACCATCAAGCATAATGATAAACAAGTTAAGTGTTAAATTTCTGAGTTCTGGAGGTCTTAGACCGGTATAAAGAGGGCATTCTATAAAAATATGCTCAATAGTTTCCAGTCTGTGTTGGTTGCATAATGTACATAATTCAGATGGATTGATAGAGTAGGAGATGCCATTAAATGTGAACTTCATGCAAAATTTATTACAAAGACGGAGTTGTGAGATAAGTCTAATAATATATATAGGCAATTGAAACCTCAGATAAGATGCGGTGTCCCCTGTCATATTGAAATTTCTATACAAAACAGGGGAAGAAGACATCATAACTAGAGCTAGGTCTTTCCGATAAATCATTTCCTTATATTTATGCAACATGGCAGGCATATGTCTCTTTAGTCGAGAATATGTCAAGTTGTTCAGAACATCCGCACAATCTATACTGTCTAGCATCTGTCTGACTTGATGAGCCCAGTTGTACCGAGCGCCGTCATTGAGAAGTTGTAGTTGCCTGACGAAACACATATGCGCATAACGATTGGTATACGTCGAATTAGTGCCATCCAAGTATTCACTCTAACTTTGTACATTTCCTTTTTGAACCAGTCCCATAAACAGTAATTTAGTGCTGTGAAGTCTGGAGATCTTGGACGCCAACTAGCCGCGGCCAATTCAACGCCCTAGGAACCTCTCGTTCAAATGTAGCACGCGTGAATGAGCGAAATGTGCATATAAAAAACATCTTCTAGTAGTATTTATAATTCATTTAAGTAGTGGTGTCCTGTGAGTCTATTCTCCAAAATGGAAACGTCAATTAAATAACTATGGATCATACCACACGACACGTTTACCGAAAATCTCTGCTGAAAATTACTTTCGGGCATTGCGTGAGGATTTTCGTCTGGTATTCATTCCGAGTATTAATTATGCCATCACAGGTGAATGTTGCTTCATCCGTAAAATGTATGCGGGATCAAGATGATTATTATCGACAAAACTCGATACATTTAATACGGATATACATATTTAATACGGATATAAGCTTTGCCCATAAGCTGGTAGTTGCATTATCTTTTACACTTGGAACATAACATTTGAGTTTTTTCTTTTTATTTTGACGTGTAGAATCCATTCCTGGAGTTTGGTGAGATTTTTCTGACTCACCCTGTATTTTAACAGGTTTAGATGAGCATTTTCTTANGGCCGAGAAATAGTGAAATTTCTGGCGTTTTTAGGTACTGAAATCTTTAAAAGTAAAACGTGTAGAACAAAAGTAAGCACAAAAATAAAATCCTTGATGTTTTGTTTATTCATTGTTACCATTTAAATTTACTCAAATAAAATAATAACTAAAAAAAAAGCGTTTGTAAAACATGCGTTTGTTGTTATTCTAACCCCTCATTTTAAGAACTATTTTCACGTACTTATAAATAAAAGTAAACAATTTTATATGTAGGACTAAGCAAGTAAATGTTATAAGAATATTTACATGTGGAATTATATATAAAAAAGTTAGTATTTTCGTAGATTTCAGTACCTAAAACCTTGATGGTTTGATCGTTTTTTCCACCTGTTTATTCGTTTTACTGCGGCGTCTTTGAAAATAACCAGATGGCATGACAGAACATTCCTATTATTTGATAAGCTTTAGATTATTCAGTATTAAATGTTTGAAATTATTTGTCTTTGCGGAAAACACTATTTAAAGAATGTGGGGCCCTTAAGGGGCAGTAATAAGTCTTTTTTTAAAAAAAAAAAAAACAACTACATACTTCAATCGATTTTAACAATTATGTAAAAATTATTCGTATTTATGTCTTACATAATGACTAACTTAAACTTCTGATTATACAGGGTGGCACAAAAGTATGGAAACCCCTGAATCACTCACGGGGAGAATTTTTTTTGAAAAATGATAAATACAAAAGTTTTATGATTTTTCTCTGGCTATTCAATGGCGCCCTTGTATTTGACCTTGACCTTGTCCCTCGAGGTGATTTCAAGGTCAAAATTGTTTTTTCAAATGGGAACTCCTATTTTTTATTGCGGATTTGGAAGGCGCAGGAAATTTTACGTCCAAACATGGTATTGACCATAACTTTGACAATGACCTTTCTTTTTCCAAATCCGCAATAAAAAATAGGGGTTCCCATTTAAAAAACTTAACTTGACCTTAAAATGACCTGGAAAGTCAAATCCAAGGTCACCATCAGATAGCCAGGGAAAAATCCTTGCACCTTTGTCTGAAACATTCTTTCCCAAAATGCATTCTTCGAAAGTTCTGCCGTACCGGGACTTTTGGAAGTCGACCCACATTTGACCTTGAAGGTCATTGTCAAAGTCATGGTCATGACCAAATTTGGGCGTAAAATTTCCTGCTCTTTCCAAATCCGCAATAAAAAATAGGGGTTCCCATTTGAAAAATCTATTTTGACCTTGAAGGTCAAGGTCGAATACAAGGGCGCCATTGAATAACCAGAGAAAAATCCTAAAAGTTTTGTATTTACAATTTTTCAAGAAAATGTACGCCTGATGAGTTATTCATGTGTTTCCATACTTTTGTGCCACCCTGTATATAATAAATATATGGTTACAATTTGCTTCAAATCGAAAATCCGCATCTCGTTGATGACGTCATCTACTGATGGAACAAATTTTCAGATGCAAAATACGTTATAGTTACTACTTTGTTTCAAGTACATTGCAAACTACACTTAATACAGACGATGCAACCGTAATTTTGTGCAAAGCGAATTCAAGAACAGAAAAAACAGGTTTTTCAGATGTAACAGTAATCCGTAGTCATACTGCAAGAATTATAGACGAGACTGTACCATTCTTGTGGCTCCGATAACAGAAGAGGAAGAAGTATAATTTTCTCTATTCGATGTTTTCTTTGAGGTTAAACAACCAACACAAGTTACGGTTTGATATTTATGTTTCAAGGAACATTGTTGCAATGACTGATCTTCAAGAAACTTCGTGCAAGCTTTGCCTCGAAATTGTAACCGTTAAAGGTTTTGAGGTAATAGACAACGTTACTAGAGATACTTTAGATGTTCTTTTGCTGAAATTGGTAAGGCAGAAATAGATATGTATTAGTTCGGGGTCGCTGATATGTTTGGAAACGGTCTATTATCTCCTAAAATAAGATAGCTATCGAAAAATCATAAGACACAAACGTTTTATGGTTTTTTTAAAATCAATTACAATAAACAAAAATTAAGTATACAGGATCAGTCAAGAAGTTATGATGAAACAAAGTTGCTGTTTCTTTATTGGAACACCCTGTATATTATTCCATATTTCAATTCTTCGCGAAATTCTAAACCAAAATTCATATAGCACATCATGTACCTAACCTTAACCGTTTTCGAGATATCAAACTTTGAAAATCATTTTTTCATAAATTGTACAAAAATATTTTAGTCCATCAAGTTACCTTTGGAAGTATTTAGCTCCTTAACAACGCCGCGTCGTTCTTTTGTCTAATAGTAATTATCTTGGCAACACATGTCAAAATGATATTCGTGATAATGTTCATTTCGAAGTTTAAACCGATATTCGATATGCCTGGATTATACAGGAGCAGACGAAATTATCCATTTAAATTTATACATCTTTGACACCGTTGCCAAATTTGAAATTTCTCTTTCACAGTTCGATTTTGTCTCACTTTGATAAAAAAAAGCTATACCATGTATCAGTCGATATCTTGTACCGTTTTTGAGAAAATGGAATTTTATTAACAAGTTTACAACAAAAATATATATGTATGTTCTCTAATATCTTCATAATGCATTGACGGAATGGAATGAAATTTACTACAGCGCATTCACTTAATTAGACCTTTTATTGAATGTAATATTAACCTTGTGGATTTAACCAGTGACGCGCTACTAAGACATCCTCTAAAGAAAAGAATATGCCATTGGCAGTTTTTTGTAGATATAATTTTATTTCTGGAAAAAATATCAAACTAAATAATACCATGACTTTATCTGAGGAGATTACAATTTTTCTCTATTCTTTACGACAATTCGTCTCGTGTTCGTAAGCCCAAGAAAGACTGCAGCTTCAGGAATAAATAAACAAAGCTAGTTATAATACTAAAACGAGATCATCGTAAAGATTACCCACCGATAATGCAGACAAAATAATCAATTTTTACAGACGGATTTTAAACAAATCTGAGTAGGTGGACTAAATTTACGCATTATATTCGGCAAATAAGTAAATTGTCTCCTAAACGGCTGCTACTATTAAAAAACACCAAGAAACACTTTTCATTTAATTAACGTAACATTACCTAAATTTAACGTTGTTTCTACAAAAAACCACCATGGCGTATTTTTTTCTTGGGGAAACGAAGCACAACCTTCAGTATCAGGCCACTGGTTAACGCTATGAGGTTGAAATTACATTCAATAAAAGGTAGACCTTAATTAGAATTAAGTGAATACGCTGTAGTAAATTTCATTCAAATGGTTCAGCGCATTATGGAGATATCACACAAAATATCATTTCTTTCGGAAATTTGAACATCCTGTATCTCGAATACCACGCTCCCCCCCCAGGATAGAGCAAACTTATTTTTGGCAAGTAATCTATGCCTGCAGTTTCTGTATTTAAAGTGAAATCATATCTCAATTAGCACACCTCAACACATTAGAGCGACTTAACAATAATTGATATTTTCCGCCAAAGTTATTTTCTTTCTCTTTGGTTAAAGTTGCATATATTTCAGAAATTTGATAGCGAGGGCAAAGAGGTTATATGTAACGTTTGCAGAAGAAAG
>NW_019416436.1:57414-64910 GCF_000390285.2 Anoplophora glabripennis
CAAGGTTTTAGGTACTGAAATCTACGAAAATACTAACTTTTTTATATATAATTCCACATGTAAATATTCTTATAACATTTACTTGCTTAGTCCTACATATAAAATTGTTTACTTTTATTTATAAGTACGTGAAAATAATTCTTAAAATGTGGGGTTAGAATAACAGCAAACGCATGTTTTACAAACGCTTTTTTTTAGTTATTATTTTATTTGAGTAAATTTAAATGGTAACAATGAATAAACAAAACATCAAGGATTTTATTTCTGTGCTTACTTTTGTTCTACACGTTTTACTTTCAAAGATTTCAGTACCTAAAAACGCCAGAAATTTCACTATTTCTCGGCCGGGAATATGGCCACCTTAAACTTCTGATTATACAGGGTGGCACAAAAGTATGGAAACCCCTGAATCACTCACGGGGAGAATTTTTTTTGAAAAATGATAAATACAAAAGTTTTATGATTTTTCTCTGGCTATTCAATGGCGCCCTTGTATTTGACCTTGACCTTGTCCTTCGAGGTCATTTCAAGGTCAAAATTGTTTTTTCAAATGGGAACCCCTATTTTTTATTACGGATTTGGAAGGAGCAGGAAATTTTACGTCCAAACATGGTATTGACCATGACTGTAACAATGACCTTCCTTTTTCCAAATCCGCAATAAAAAATAGGGGTTCCCATTTAAAAAACTTAACTTGACCTTAAAATGACCTGGAAGGTCAAATCCAAGGTCACCATCAGATAGCCAGGGAAAAATCCTTACACTTTTGTCTGAAACATTCTTTCCCAAAATGCATTCTTCGAAAGTTCTGCCGTACCGGGACTTTTGGAAGTCGACCCACATTTGACCTTGAAGGTCATTGTCAAAGTCATGGTCATGACCAATTTTGGGCGTAAAATTTCTTGCTCTTTCCAAATCCGCAATAAAAAATAGGGGTTCCCATCTGAAAAATCTACTTTGACCTTGAAGTTCAAGGTCGAATACAAGGGCGCCATTGAATAACCAGAGAAAAATCCTAAAAGTTTTGTATTTATAATTTTTCAAGAAAATGTACGCCTGACGAGTTATTCATGTGTTTCCATACTTTTGTGCCACCCTGTATATAATAAATATATGGTTACAATTTGCTTCAAATCGAAAATCCGCATCTCGTTGATGACGTCATCTACTGATGGAACAAATTTTCAAATGCAAAATACGTAATAGTTACTACTTTGTTTCAAGTACATTGAAAACTACACTTAATACAGACGATGCAACCGTAATTTTGTGCAAAGCGAATTCAAGAACAAAAAAAACAAGTTTTTCAGATGTAACAGTAATCCGTAGTCATACTGCAAGAATTATAGACGAGACTGTACCATTCTTGTGGCTCCGATAACAGAAGAGGAAGAAGAATAATTTTCTCTATTCGATGTTTTCTTTGAGGTTAAACAACCAACTCAAGTTACGGTTTGATATTTACGTTTCAAGGAACATTGTTGCAATGACTGATGTTCAAGAAACTTCGTGCAAGCTTTGCCTCGAAATTGTAACCGTTAAAGGTTTTGAGGTAATAGACAACGTTACTAGAGATACTTTAGATGTTCTTTTGCTGAAATTGGTAAGGCAGAAATAGATATGTATTAGTTCGGGGTCGCTGATATGTTTGGAAACGGTCTATTATCTCCTAAAATAAGATAGCTATCGAAAAATCATAAGACACAAACGTTTTATGGTTTTTTTAAAATCAATTACAATAAACAAAAATTAAGTATACAGGATCAGTCAAGAAGTTATGATGAAACAAAGTTGCTGTTTCTTTATTGGAACACCCTGTATATTATTCCATATTTCAATTCTTCGCGAAATTCTAAACCAAAATTCATATAGCACATCATGTACCTAACCTTAACCGTTTTCGAGATATCAAACTTTGAAAATCATTTTTTCATAAATTGTACAAAAATATTTTAGTCCATCAAGTTACCTTTGGAAGTATTTAGCTCCTTAACAACGCCGCGTCGTTCTTTTGTCTAATAGTAATTATCTTGGCAACACATGTCAAAATGATATTCGTGATAATGTTCATTTCGAAGTTTAAACCGATATTCGATATGCCTGGATTATACAGGAGCAGACGAAATTATCCATTTAAATTTATACATCTTTGACACCGTTGCCAAATTTGAAATTTCTCTTTCACAGTTCGATTTTGTCTCACTTTGATAAAAAAAAGCTATACCATGTATCAGTCGATATCTTGTACCGTTTTTGAGAAAATGGAATTTTATTAACAAGTTTACAACAAAAATATATATGTATGTTCTCTAATATCTTCATAATGCATTGACGGAATGGAATGAAATTTACTACAGCACATTCACTTAATTAGACCTTTTATTGAATGTAATTTTAACCTTGTGGCTTTAACCAGTGACGCGCTACTAAGACATCCTCTAAAGAAAAGAATATGCCATTGGCAGTTTTTTGTAGATATAATTTTATTTCTGGAAAAAATATCAAACTAAATAATACCATGACTTTATCTGAGGAGATTACAATTTTTCTCTATTCTTTACGACAATTCGTCTCGTGTTCGTAAGCCCAAGAAAGACTGCAGCTTCAGGAATAAATAAACAAAGCTAGTTATAATACTAAAACGAGATCATCGTAAAGATTACCCACCGATAATGCAGACAAAATAATCAATTTTTACAGACGGATTTTAAACAAATCTGAGTAGGTGGACTAAATTTACGCATTATATTCGGCAAATAAGTAAATTGTCTCCTAAACGGCTGCTACTATTAAAAAACACCAAGAAACACTTTTCATTTAATTAACGTAACATTACCTAAATTTAACGTTGTTTCTACAAAAAACCACCATGGCGTATTTTTTTCTTGGGGAAACGAAGCACAACCTTCAGTATCAGGCCACTGGTTAACGCTATGAGGTTGAAATTACATTCAATAAAAGGTAGACCTTAATTAGAATTAAGTGAATACGCTGTAGTAAATTTCATTCAAATGGTTCAGCGCATTATGGAGATATCACACAAAATATCATTTCTTTCGGAAATTTGAACATCCTGTATCTCGAATACCACGCTCCCCCCCCAGGATAGAGCAAACTTATTTTTGGCAAGTAATCTATGCCTGCAGTTTCTGTATTTAAAGTGAAATCATATCTCAATTAGCACACCTCAACACATTAGAGCGACTTAACAATAATTGATATTTTCCGCCAAAGTTATTTTCTTTCTCTTTGGTTAAAGTTGCATATATTTCAGAAATTTGATAGCGAGAGCAAAGAGGTTATGTGTAACGTCTGCAGAAGAAAGTTAAATGCAGCATTCGAATTTAAGTCAACTTGTCTGAAGAACGATTACACAATTATTCCATATGTGGATTGTGAAAAAATGTTACAGCTCGATATCAGAGATGTCTATATGAAAGAAAAGACAAGCGAGTCAATGGATATTTCAGATGATCACAAAATATGTCGATTGTGTATGGAGCCAGTAGAAAGTGAGTTTAGGAGCATACGTGAAGAGGAACTTGAAGCTATTGAGAAATTGACTCCTGAAATGGTATCAATGATATTAAATAGTTACATTTTTCGCAATTTAATGAAACTACTTTGCAGAATATAAATATCATCAAAGATCCCGTTGTGTGTAAGGATTGCTTTGATTCTGTGTGCACCCACAACAGTTTCCTAAAAAATTGCTGGGAAGTACAGGAAAAAATTGGAGGTATTTTTAATAGCGCAGCAACAGAATGTCAGATAGATACGTCACCAGCTGATTTATTCGTTAACACTGAAAACCAGGACAAAGAATTCGATATTAACGAGATGGAAATGTCAATCAAAGCTGAAAGTATCGACATAAAATCCGAAGATGAAGAAAGGAGGTAAGAGAAGAGCACTTTAACAATCATTTAAAGGCAACCGTATAACTCCAGATCTTTGATGTGTTCAGCGAATGGCCGGACCGGTCAAAGTGGTTCAAGGGACAAGCATTTCATTGGCCAACCCAGTTAGCTGATTGGGAATATTGGGCAGGTTTTAAACTATGATTACAGTGGGATTCAGCGAATTATGTGACTATTGACCGAACAAATTCAACCATTCGCCGAACACAATCCTTATTTAATTTTGCATCTCTTGCATTGATTTCTTGTATTTCTAAAGGATTTCACATAATTAATCATTTTTAACATATCTTCAATAAAAATATTACTAATTGTCGTCAAGAATTTGATTTTTATGATAATAAAATTGAAATAATGCCCTGTGGAGTTCAGAAACTTGCATAATTGCATTTGGAATAACCTATGACCCCTTAGAATTAACACGTCACTTTGGAAAATACCCTGTATATGTAATTTTTTCAGCGACTCGCTACTACAGAGCTCCGATAGTGAATCATTCGAGAAGAGGGTCCTTAGAGATGCAGAAGGGGATGGATGTAAACATGAGAATACATCGACAAACAAATGTAATATGAAAGTCAAGCGGGACGAAAAAGTGTTTTACAAATGTGATAAATGTATTTACGAAACTGGAAGCGAGAGCCATTTTATAGCACACCGTGCAAGACACGAGAACAATTCGGAAGCATATGAATGTGAATCGTGTGAGTATGAAACTGAAAATCACAAAAGCGCATCTGAAGAACGATTGTCCAAGTGCGACTTTTGTGATTTCAAAACAAACTGGATGGTCAGTTTTAATAGTCATTATATAAAACACATAAACTCAAACAATTGTGTAGAATGTGACTATAAAACCAAATACACCGCGTTGCGAAATAAGGACACTTCACAACCGCCCATTTATAATTGTGATGGTTGCACATACCAATCAAAGAATAAGACACATTTTACCAGACACAAGTTGGTACATAAAGATCCTTCACAGGTCAAAATGTACAGGTGTAACGACTGCGATTTCAAAACTAAATACAAGAGTTATATCAAACAGCATCAATTGCAGCATAGAGATCCCTCTCAGGTGCAATTGTACAGGTGTAATGACTGCGATTTTGAAACTAAATACAAGAGTAATATCAAACAGCATCAACTGCAGCATAAAGATCCTTCTCAGGCCCAATTGTACAGGTGTAAAGACTGCGATTTCGAAACTAAATACAAGGGTGGTATGGAAAGGCACCAACTGAAACATAAAGATCTCTCGCAGGTTCAAACTTACAAGTGCAGTGACTGCGATTTCGAAACCAAATACAAGAAAAGTATCAAACGGCATCAACTGACACATAGAGAAGGTGTACCAACTGTGATTATGAATCCAAATGCAGGAGTGGTATAAAATATCACATGCTGAAGCATAGAGAGCCTTCACAAGTGCAAACGTTTGGGTGAGTATGTATAAGCCAGCGTTGCCAGACGTCCCGATTTTTAGCCCAAAATTAAATGTCCCACGTGGGACACGATCAGTCCTGCTTTTCGGTTATTACTCGTTGGCGCGACGAGTAGTATAGTAAAGTAACATATTTTTATTAAAGTACATTTTCTATGGCACTTTTGGCTATCTATTGTCATGTAAACTTAATCTAAAACTCAAATAAAAGCATAAGTAGTTAAAAACTATTAATTATATACGTTTTTTCAGTATGTCCCGCTTTTTTACTCAAAAGATTTCAAAATCCTGCTTTGCCCGAAACAATCTGGCAACGCTGGTTTGAGCATGCAAAGGTATGTCGTAATTTCAAATACATCAATGTGATTCTGAAACCAAGCATGAGAAGTCTCTAAGGAGGTATCTGTTGCTGCACAAAAAACATTTGTGGGTGTGAAGTACGGCCCATTAAAACGCAAAATCCGGTTAAAAATGGAGGTATTTAAGGGACCGACCATAGATACGTGAATATGAAGTAGAATGTAAAGCCTGTCGTGAAAAACATCGGTTCATACAAAAACTTTCGCTGAAACAGAAAGAGACAAGTGATTTCAGACTAGTGCTTTTGTAACAATGCATTAAAATGATTACTTTGTAATATACACCAGCTTTTTCTATGTTTAAAAATATATATTTTTCATTGCCAATATTCAGAGTGAATGTTAAATGTGTACATGTGTATTCTAAACGACGAGACGGTTTATTATGTAGAGCATGCAGTTAATAGTTTTTTGTTATAAAAAAATTAGGAATAAAATAAATACGCAATAATACCAAACACTAAAATAAATATGCATTGTCTTAATAGAAAACTACTGACTTCGCTGTGGTATTTACGCGTTGAGAGATCAACTAGGCGGTCTTGCCGATTTCGTATAGACTTGTAAACTCAACTTTTTAATGAACTAAGAAGAAATGTCGAAAATTTTGAAGTATCTTTATAAAATGTTCAGTGTCCTTCTCTTGCAATTCTGATGCATGGGTGGTTTTTAGCAATACTATCTGCGTTTTTCACTTCTAGCTTAAAAACTCGATATTCGATTGTCCACATGATTTTCTAGACGAGCGTTGCGGTAAACCAGAAAGCAGTGCTTCAAAAATTATTATGTACCTCTTAGTAGGAAATCTTTTATTTTATTTAAATTATATTTGTAGCAAATCAATTCACCCTTCCAGCCTGATATTCATTATTTGTCCTGTTCTAAATTAATTATTTGTGTTGTCCTTATGAGTGGGAGTTGTGTACATGTGGAATGCAAGATTATGATGGCTTTGGCTCGAGAAGCTGTTGGCTAAACGAATTTTACAGTAACCATCTTTATTTTCCATGTTTATATAAGTAATTTTTTTACCTTTTTAATTTTCATATGTACACATTTAAAATTAACCCTACGTCCTATGTAATTTATAATTTTCATTTGATTCTTCGTAATTTGTGTAGGGGGAACAGTATTAAAAGTTCAAAGAAACGTTATTGTACTAACACTGTTCCATATTGTATTTTATTAGTATTCTTTTAAGGCCTAAATATAAGTTTAAATCTTTAGCTTTTATTGTGCCCTATTATATGGTTATATGAGTATATGTATGTAGCATTAAATGAATAAATATAATTTCAGTACATATGCACTATACTGTATTAATCTGTTTAAAGGAGCCATTTACTTTTGTTTGTTTTTACACAGTTTTTGTTCTCCTGTACATAAAAACCTGCGAGTTGATCTGAACCAAAATGTTAACTGTTCTAGAATCCTAGGAACTACATGCTAAAATCATGACGAGAATTAAATTTGTGGCGCCTTCATTTGGGTAAAAATTGTGCTAATAATATACTTGAGGAGGTATATCGGGTTTACTAAAATGCACAGGTGTACTTGAAATTTATATAGCGTATTACCCAGTGCTCTCTCTGTGCGTCATATTTTTTTGAATTTTTTTTTTTGAATCTAGATTTTGAGATATTGTTGTTGACAGTTGTTCATTTTAACATGGGTTTATATGGCGAAGATGAACGGTGCGGCTCTTTTTTGCCCATAACTGAGAAAAAAATTCTAGAAATTGGGAAACAAAGCTTTTCCATAGATCGCCTT
>NW_019416436.1:67107-93513 GCF_000390285.2 Anoplophora glabripennis
CTTCACAATAACCCAAAACTACTAACATATCAGTTTGTTCAGCAAAAGTATAAATTGCAATAAAAAACAAAGTAAGCTAAAATTAAATCACAGCTAGCTTGACACAGAACCTTTTAATTATTGTTATGAATTTGTTTCTCTGTTATATGGCACCTCGTACTAGAATGTTCTATTTATCTTAAACTGATTTTATATTATTTAATGCGCAAAAATGCCAATTTTACTCGAAATCCATAAACGAGGCAAAAAATCTTCAAAAATAGTGTATTTTTAAAAATATAAATTCTGTCGTCATTGGCGTACATATAAAAAAGTTACGGGATAGCCAGTGGCGCACAGGCACTAGAAATATAACATCCTGTATATGTGTTCTCACCAAATTCTATATTTACATTGCCCTTATATAAAAAAATATGTGTACCAAATTTGAAGTTTCTAAGAAAAAAAGTTTTCAAATTATTTGAAAAAAACTAGGTTATCTGTTCTATATTTAGAAGGCTATATCTCAGTAGGCGTGCACTTTTGTATATAGGTAAGTTAGGCTAAATAGTGTTGTTTAAATCCAAGGAATCGGTGCATGGTCAAGCGTTGTCCATCATTTTCAGGATGGACAACATTCATTAAATAAACTAAATATAATTTCAGTACATATGCACTACACTGTATTAATCTGTTTAAAGGAGCCATTAAATTTTGTTTGTTTTTACAGTTTTTGTTTTTCTGTACATAAAAATCTGCAAATTGGTCCGAACCAAAATCATAATTGTTCTAGAATTCTAATTACGTGCTAAAATCGTGACGAGAATTAAATTTGTGGCGCCATCTTTCGAATAAAAATGGTGCTAATATATGATACTTGATAAATATTACAGTATACTTTAAATTTATAGGCGGTCATTGTTTGAAATATTTTCTACAATATTTTAGTCAAGGAGGCGGTCATGTAAGGTAGTGTCTACCAGTATTGATAGATGGCGCTATCTACATGGAAAACACGGGAAAACGTAATGATTCATAACCTTAAAAAAAAATAATTGGTTTAAATTCTATTTCTAAATGTAACCTGTAAACGTTCAAAATTTTGTCCACCGACTCGTAATCATGTTTGGGCACGCTTAATCATGTTTTGACCAACAAAAATATGTTATTTCCTAATAAAAATAGGTTATAGTTTTTAAGTCAGGAAAACGTGGTGGCCACGCAAATAAAAGGTAATCTGCTAGTACTAATGTTTGGAATGCTGTAAGTACATCATAGGGTTACAATTTGCTTTAAATCTGATGGAACTAATTTTCAAATGCAAAATACATTATAGTTACTACTTTGTTTCAAGTAAATTGAAAACTACACTTAATACAGACAATGCAACCGTAACTATATGCAAAGTGAATTCAAGAACGAAGAAAAACAGGTTTTTCAGATGTAAACCAACAGCGCCATGTTCTGACGAACCGGATTAGTAATGTGTAATGTGTACACGAAAAATTCTTCCGTCGATTGTTTTCCAGTAATCCGTAGTCATAGTGCAAGAATATTAGACGAGACTATACCATTCTTGTTGTTCCGATAACAGAAGAAGAAGAAGAACAATAACTATTCTATGTTCAATATTCATTGAGGTTAAACAACCAACACAAGTTATGGTTTTATAATTTATATTTTAAAGAAAATTGTTGCAATGACTGGTGTTCAAGGAACTTCGTGTAAGCTTTGCCTCGAAACTGTAACCGTTAAAGGTTTTGAGGTAATAGACAACGTTACTAGAGATACTTTGGATGTCCTTTTGCTGAAATTGGTAAGTCGGTGATAAATATGTATTAGTTCGTGGTCACTGACATATATGGAAACGGTCGATTATCTCTTAAAGTAAGATAGCTATCGAAAAATCATAAGACACGTTATAGGGTTTTTTTAAAGCTATTACTATAAAGAAAATTTAATTGTTGAAAAGTTATGACAAAACAAAGTTTCTTTTCCATTATTGGAACACCCTGTATATTATTCCATATTTCAATTTTCCTCGAAATTCTAAACAAAATTCATGTATCACATCATGCATTGAACCATTTGTTTGGCAGTATAATATTTTTCATTTTCAACCTGCCTACGTACCGCATTCTCTGTTAAAATTTAATATTATCTTGATATATTTCAGAAATAAAAAAAATGTGAGTATATTTCAAATTTAAAATGAGAAATTGATAATTAATTAAATTTAATAAATCTAACATTTTTGAGTTGTATTCAGAAGTGATACAAATACATATAAAACAATCAATTCAAATTCCACAAATAACTATCAAAATAGGAATAACAGTTTAATCAAAAAACGTCAAAAAATTAATTTTATAGATGAGCAAGAAACTAAGAAATTGTTGATCCATAATGCACAACCCCCTAAAATATATGGTCTTCCAAAATTACATAAATCGAACATTCTGTTACGTCCAATTGTTTCCGGTATTCAATCACCTTTATATAACTTATCAAAATTTTTAGCAAATATTTCAAAAATAACCTGCCAAAATGATTATTATATAAAAGATTCTTTTTGTTTCAAAAATTTTAAAGATACGGTTCATATTAATTAATTTCTTTAGATGTCACGTCATTATACACAAATATTCCCATAGATTTAGTAATCAAAATAATAACTAAAAAATGGAATGCCCTACAAAATCATACTGTTCTCCCATTAAATGAATTTCTAACTAGTATTAAGCTTACCGTAACTACCAATTTCTTTCAATATCAAAATGATTTTTATCAACAAATAGATGGTTGTGCAATGGGAGTACCAATTTCATCTACGATGGCACAATTATTAACCATGGAATTTTTATAAATTAAAAAATTAAATGTTAATGTATTATTCTTTAAAAGAAATGTTGGTGATTGCATTATCGCACTTCCCGAAGACAAAATTAATGATATTTTAAATACTTTTAATAGTTTTCAACCTAAATTACAATTTACCATTGAAATTGAAAATAATAACGAAATTAACTTTCTTGATCTAACTTTAATCCGTAAAAATAATAAAATTTGAACTAAACGGTATACTAAACCTACTTCATCTGGCAGATATCTAAATTTTAATTCCCACCATCGTATAACATATAAAAAAAGCGTTGTAATTGGTTTAACTAAAAGAGCGTTATATTTAACTAGTCCTATTTACCGTCCTAAAATCATTAATAAAATAAAAAATATATTAAAAGAAAAACAAGTATCCGTCCAATTTCATTAACAAAATTATTAAACAAAAAATATTTACCTTTTATAATAAATGAAGGAAGAAAAATGTTGTAAATTCTGATCAAAATTCTACAGGCAGTCAGTATATTGCACTAACATATATACAATGTTTATCTGAAAAAATTAAATTTATCTTATCCAAGTATAAAATTTCAGTGACTCATAAATCTTTCAACCAACTAAATAAATTGTTTACACCTTTAAAAAGTAAAACTCATATCTTAAAAAACTCTCATGTTGTATATACATATAACCAAAATTTTTTTTTTTGATTTTCTTTTCTTTTATATTATATGGAGTTGGTTGCTCTTAGGTTTTTAGTGTGACTTGTACAAAATGTGTTTTATTTGAAAAAGTTCCCGATCAGGAGTGAAACGTTAAAATTTAATAAAAAATTATTGCTGTTTCTTTTTATCATTTTGACCAGCGGTCAAACTAGAACCTTATACCTAAGAAAAATAATTCCCAATTTTCGCACAACTCAACACATTACAACGACTTAACAACAATTGATATTTTCCACCAAAGTTATTTTCTTTCTCTTTAGTGAAAGTTGTATATATTTCAGAAATTTTATAGTGACGACAAAGGGGTTATATGTAACGNTAAATGAAGGAAGAAAAATGTTGTAAATTCTGATCAAAATTCTACAGGCATTCAGTATATTGCACTAACATATATACAATGTTTATCTGAAAAAAATAAATTTATCTTATTATAAAATTTCAGTGACTCATAAATCTTTCAACCAATTAAATAAATTGTTTACACCTTTAAAAAGTAAAACTCATATCTTAAAAACTCTCATGTTGTATATATAACCAAAATTTTTTTTTGGTTTTTCTTTTCTTTTATATTATATGGAGTTGGTTGCTCTTAGGTTTTTAGTGTGACTTGTACAAAATGTGTTTTATTTGAAGAAGTTCCCGATCAGGAGTGAAACATTAGAATTTAATAAAAAATTATTGCTGCTGTTTTTGACCATTAGACCAGCGGTCAAACTAGAACCTGATACCTAAGAAAAATAATTCCCAATTTTCGCACAACTCAACACATTACAACGACTTAACAACAATTGATATTTTCCACCAAAGTTATTTTCTTTCTCTTTAGTGAAAGTTGTATATATTTCAGAAATTTTATAGTGACGACAAAGGGGTTATATGTAACGTTTGCAGAAGAAAGTTAATTGCAGCATTCGAATTTAAGTCAACTTGTCTGATGGCCGATTATACAATTATTCCCTATGTGGATTGTGAAAAAATGTTACAGCTCGATATAAGAGATGTGTATACGAAGCAAAAAACAAACGAGTCAATGGATATTTCAGACAATCAGAAAATATGTCGATTGTGTATGCAGCCAGTAGAAAGTGAGTTTAGGTGCATACGTGAAGAAAAGCTTGAAGCTATCGAGAAATTGGCTCCTGAAATGGTATCAATGATATTAAATAATTACATTTTTCGCAATTTAATGAACCTACTTTGCAGAATATAAATATCATCAAAGATCCCGTTGCGAGTAAAGAAAGCTTTGATTCTGTGTGCACCCACAACAGTTTCCTAAAAAATTGCTCGGAAGTACAGGAAAAAATTGGAGGTATTTTTAATAGCGCAACAACAGAGAGTCGGATAGATACCTCACCAGCTGATTTATTCGTTAAGACTGAAAACCAGGACAAGGAATTTGATATCGACGGGATGGAAATGTCAATCAAAGCTGAAAGCATCGACATAAAATCGGAAGATGAAGAAAGCAGGTAAGAGAAGACTATTTTAACAATAATTTAAAAGGTAACCACATAACTCCAGATCTTATTTAATTTTGCATCGCTTGCATTAATTTCTTGTATGTCTGAGGGTTTTCTCATAATTAATTATTTTTAACATATCTTCAATAAAAATATGACCTAATTGTCATAAAAAATTTGATTTATATGATAATAAAACTGAAACAATGTCTTGTGGAGTTCAGAAAATTGCATAATTGCATTTGCAATAACCTATGAAGCCTTAGAATTAGCACTTTACATTGGAAAATACCCTGTATATGTAATTTTTTCAGCGACTCGCTACTGCAGAGCTCCGATAGTGAATTATTCGTGAAGACTGTCCTTAGAGATGCAGAAGAGGATGGATGCAAACATGAGAATAGATCGACAAACGAATGTAATACGAACGTCAAGCAGGACCACAAAGTATTTTACAAATGTAATAAATGTATTGACAAAACTGGAAGCGAGAGCCGTTTTATAGCACACCGTGTCATACACGAGAACGATTTGGAAGCATATAAATGTGAATCGTGTGAGTCCAAAACAGAAAATAAAAAATTTTTTCAAAAGCATCGCTTCACCGCATTACCGAATAAGGACACATTGCAACTGCCTATTTATAAATGTAGTGGTTGCACATATGAATCAATGGATAAGACACATTTTATCAGGCGTAAGTTGGTACATAAAGATCCTTCACAGGTCAAAATGTACTGGTGTAATGACTGCGATTACAAAACCAAATGCAAGGGTCATATAAAAAATCACCAACTGAAGCACAAAGATCCTTCACAGGTTCAAATGTATAAGTGTAAGGACTCCAATTATAAATCTAAATACAGGGAGAATATCAAACAGCATCAACTGAAACATAAAAATCCCTCACAGGTTCAAATGTACAAGTGTAACGACTGTAATTACAAAACTAAATATAAGGGTGTCATTAAACAGCATCAACTGACGCATAAAGATCTTTCTCTGGTTCAATTGTACAGGTGTAATGAGTGCGATTACGAAACTAAATACAAGGGTGAAATGAAAAAACACCAACTGAAACACAAGGATTCTTCGCAGGTTCAAACGTACAGTTGTAATGACTGTAATTACAAAACTATATACAAGAAATATATCAAAAAGCACCAACTGAAACATAAAGATCCTTCACAGGTTCAAATGTACAGGTGTAACGACTGCGATTTCGAAACTAAATACAAGGGAAATATCAAGCTGCACCAACTGAAACACAAAGATCCTTCGCAGGTTCAACAGTACAGGTGTAATGTGTGCGATTACGAAACTAAATACAAGCGTGGTATGAAAAATCACCAACTGAAACACAAAGATCCTTCGCAGGTTCAAATGTACAAGTGTAACGACTGTGATTATGAAACTAAGTTCAAGGGTGATATGAAAAAACACCAACTGAAACACAAAGATCCTTCTCAGATTCAAACGTACAAGTGTAATGACTGTGATTACAAAACTAAATATAAGGATGTCATGAAACAGCACCAACTGAAACATAAAGATCCTTCACAGGTCCAGATGTACAGGTGTAACGACTGCAATTACGAAACTAAATACAAGAGTTATATCAAACGGCATAAACTGAAGCATAAAGACCCTTCGCAGCTTCAAATATTCAAGTGTAACGACTGCGATTACGAAACTAAATACAACAGTGATATCAAACAGCATCAGCAGAAACATAAAGATACCTCACAGGTTCAAATGTACAAATGTAACGACTGCGATTTCAAAACTAAATACAAGAGTTATATCAAAAGTCATCAACTGCAGCATAGAGATCCTTCCCAGGTGCAATTGTACGGGTGTAACGACTGCGATTACGAAACTAAATACAAGCATGATATGAAAATACACCAACTGAAACACAAAAATCCTTCGGAGGTTCAAATGTACAGGTGTAACGACTGCGATTACGAAACTAAATACAAGTTTCACATGAAAAATCACCAACTGAAACACAAAGATCTTTCGCAGGTTCAAATGTACAGGTGTAACGACTGCGATTTCGAAACTAAATACAAGACATGTATCAAACGGCATCAACTGAAGCATAAAGATCTTTCTCAGGTTCAGATGTACAGGTGTAATGACTGCGATTTTGAAACTAAATACAAGAGCTGTGTGAAAAGACACCAACTGGCACATAGAGAAGGTGTACCGGCTGTTATTATGAAGTCAACTGCAGGAGTTGTATAAAATGCTGTGCCTTCACGAGCGCAAATGTTTGGGTGAGTATGTATAAGCCAGCGTTGCCAGAGGTCCCGATTTTTAGCAAAAAATTAAATGTCCCGCGTGGGTCAGGATCAGTCCCGCTTTTCGGTTATTACTCGATGGCACGACGAGTAGTATTGTAAAATAACATATTTTTATTAAAATAAACTATTGATTATATACTTTTTTTTAGTATGACCCGCTTTCGACGAAAGAAATCCACTTTTTTACTCAAAAGATTTCAAAATCCCGCTTTGCCCAAAAAAAAATCTGGCAACGTTGGTATGAGCATGCAAAGGTATGTCGCAGGTTCAAATGCATCGATGTGATTCTGAAACCAAGCCTGAGAAGTCTCTAAGGAGATATCTGTTGCTGCACAAAGAACATTTGTGGGTGTGAAGTACGGCCCATTGAAACGCAAAATCCAGTCAAAAATGGAGGTATTTAAGGGACCGACCTTATCTTATGTGAATATAAAGTAGAATGTAAAGCCTGTCGTGAAAAACATCGGTTCAAACAAAAACTCTCGCTGAAACAGAAAGAGACAAGTGATTTCGGACTAGTGCTTTTGTAACAATGTATTAAAATTAATACTTTGTAGTATAAACCTGCTTTTTCTATGTTTAAAAATGTATCTTCATCACTAATATTCAGAGTGAATCTTAAATGTGTACATGTGTATTCTAAACGACGAGACGGTTTATTATGTATGTTAGAACATGCAGTTAATAGTTTTTTCTTCAAAAAAAAATAGAAACAAAATAAACATGCATTGTCTTTCTTAATAGAAAACTGTTGAGAACTACTGACTTTGCTGTGACTAGGCAGTGTTGCTGATGTCGTGTAAACTTGTAAACTCAACTTTTTAACGAACTAAGGAGAAATGTCGAAAATTTTGAAATACAGTAAGACCCCGCTTAATGCGTGGGATACGTTCCATCAAAGTAGAGCGTAATGCGAAACAGCGAGGCTATATTAACATATAAATAATGGGGTTAGGGGAAGATGGATAGAAAATTGGTTAGGTATTAAATTTAATAATTATGTTTTTTTTAATAAAAATAATACCAAACATTTATTACTTACAAAAATAAAAACAATATAAACGAATATTACTTATAAAAACAAATAAAATTTTCTGCCTTTTTGTCAAGAAGGCATCTAATGTAGTTTGCGTTTTCCTTTTTGCGTTCTGTTAGAAGTTGTTGATAAGTGGATAAAGCATCTATAACACCCCGTCTTGCTTTTGAACTCCTGTCAAAATTTGGATCATTTTCAACAAATTGGTCCATAATTTCAGTTATAGTGGTTAAACTCCTTTCTACAAACGCCATCGAAAGTTCTTTTTGCTCTTCTTCGAAATCACTACTATGAATATTTTTGTTTTCTTCAAACAAGAAACACAACTACACTGTTTCGGATAGGTTATGTACATATTTGGAAACCTAGCGCTGCGCACAATTTCGGGGAATCCCCGTAGTGCTGCGAGCAATTTCGGGGAATCCCCGGGTTGAAATAAGAGCGTTAAACCGAAACAGCGCTAAACGAAACAGCGTTAAGCGGGGTCTTATTGTATCTTTAGAAAATGTTCAGTGTCCTTCTCTTGCAATTCTGATGCATGGGTGATTTTTAGCAATATTATCTGTCCCGTTTTACACTTCTATCTTAGAAACTTGGCGTTCGATTGTCTACATGATTTTCGAGACAAACGTTGAGGTATACCAGAAAACAGTGCCTCAAAAATTATTGTGTACCTTGTAGTGGGAAGTTTTTTATTTTATTTAAATTATTTCTGTACAAAATGTATTCACACTTCAAGCCTGAAGTTCATTATTTGTCCTGTCCCAAATTAATTATTTTGTGTTGTCTTTATAAGTAGGAGTTGTGAACATGTGGATGGGAAGATTATGAGCGCTTTGACTTGAAGGACTGTTGGCTAAACGAATTTTGCAGTAACCACCTTTATTTTCCATGTTTAAATAAGTAATTTTTTTTGACCTCTTTAATTTTTATATGTACACATTTAAAATTAATCCTGCATCGTACGTAATGTATAATTTTCATTTGATTCTTCGTAATTTGTGTAGGGGGAACTGTGTTACAAGTGCAAAGAAACGTTAATGTACTAACACTGTTATTCCCTATTGTATTTTATNCTCCTGTCAAAATTTGGATCATTTTCAACAAATTGGTCCATAATTTCAGTTATAGTGGTTAAACTCCTTTCTACAAACGCCATCGAAAGTTCTTTTTGCTCTTCTTCGAAATCACTACTATGAATATTTTTGTTTTCTTCAAACAAGAAACACAACTACACTGTTTCGGATAGGTTATGTACATATTTGGAAACCTAGCGTTGTGCACAATTTCCGGGAATCCCCGTAGTGCTGCAAGCAATTTCGGGGAATCCCCGTGTTGAAATAAGAGCGTTAAACCGAAACAGCGCTAAACGAAACAGCGTTAAGCGGGGTCTTACTGTATCTTTAGAAAATGTTCAGTGTCCTCTTGCAATTCTGATGCATGGGTGATTTTTAGCAATATTATCTGTCCCGTTTTACACTTCTATCTTAGAAACTTGGTGTTCGATTGTCTACATGATTTTCGAGACAAGTGTTGTGGTAAACCAGAAAGCAGTCCTTTGAAAATTATTGTATACCTTGTAGTGGGAAGTTTTTTATTTTATTTAAATTATTTCTGTACAAAATGTATTCACACTTCAAGCCTGATGTTCATTATTTGTCCTGTCCTAAATTAATTGTGTTGTCCTTATGAATCAAGAGTTATGTACATGTGGATGCGGCAAGATTATGACGACTTTGGCTCGAGAGGCTGTTAACTAACCGAATTTTGCAGTAACTATTATTATTTTCTATGAATTGATAAGCGTTTCTTTGTTACATTTATTTTTTTGACTTCTTTAATTTTATATGTATACATTTAAAATTAACCCTGCGTCCTATGTAATTTATAATTTTCATTTGATTCTTCGTAATTTGTGTAGCGGGAACAGGGTTACAAGTGCAAAGAAACATTGTACTAACATTTTTCCTGTCAATTTTGAATATTTATCCTTACGTAATAACTTTATTGTTCATAGGTTGTACGAGCAGTGATATTCAAATGTATGTGTATTTATAATTCAAACAAAAGTAATAAAATGACAATCTTTGTATATTATATTTTTGGTAACTTTTTTAACTCCGTTCCCTATTCTTTATTATATCTAAAAAAAAAAATAGTATATTTCTGAGTAAACGGCTACAATATTTCTGTAACTGCTGTGCAAATTAAACCATCTAAATATTCTAATATTGTAGGGACATCACTATTCTCAATGTCTCTTTAATTATTTGTCAATATTACTTAAACATGATTTTAGGGAATAGGTTAATTTTTCCTTTCCGTTCCCACTAAATTGAGGTAACATAATGACGTCACACAACATAACCTAGTTTCGCGGAAATAAGTTTGTTATTAAGCAATCTTGTATAAAATCCTTGGGTTTGATGGACAATTTTAAGGGTTTTTTGGCGAGCCAAACCACATCAAACCCGGTTAGCTCGAGTTTGATTGTGTTAAGAGTTTGAGTTAACATTTGACAGAACTCGCAAAAATTCTACTGGTTTGGATATCTAATCAATAATAAAATCGTAACCTATAATCTATGATAGTGCTCTTAGCTCAAGTTGTTTGATTATTTCTTATATACTATAATTGTTATTCCTAATCTGAAATGTACATCCATGAAATAACGTTAATGTATAGATGGTTATTAAATCAAAATGGGTTTACCTTTTCACAAATATCTATTCCCACGTAAATGTAACGTCAAAAAGGAAGTTAATAAAGATCTATACAGTACAATATAGAATATGCATATCTACGATTAAAGTTATTTGGATCTTCGATTACTATTTTTTTATTATCAATTTTAAATATTTACTTTGTATTTTTTGCAAAGTTATCCATTATCAATTTTTTTTATTTACAACTTATACCTATCCAAACCTCTAAAAAAACGAAGTAGTGACTAGGTACGATGGTACGAAACAGAAAATAAATAAACAAAGATAGAAATATTAACTTAATATCCAAACCAACCCACAAGTCCGGTTTGATGGTTAGGCAAACTCTGCCAAACCGGGTTAACTACATTTCTCGCCAAAACGTCAAACCTCAACAAACTATAGTTAACCGGGTTAGCGGTTTTCTCGCCAAAAAACCCTTTTTGACATATTTTCTTCTTCTTCAAAATTATGCAATACGATCGCTACTAGCTTCTTGTTCAATTGCCTCTTATGCCGTCAGACTAGTTTTTACACAGACTTCTAATACTTAGAAGTCTGTGAGTTTTTAAGTAACGCAAAAATTAATAAATGATTTCTACCACTAATTTGTCATATGTTTAAAATTTGACTATACACGCAGGTTCTTTTATATAAAATATTTGACTCAACAACAATTTGTAAATGGTTTGTTTTTATAGTCAACAACCCTATTATAGATGATACCGTACCATTCTCGTGGTTCCGATAACAGAAGAGGAAGAAGAACAATTACTTTATTCGATGTTTTCTTTGAGGTTAAACAACCAACACAAGTTACGGTTTGATATTTACATTTCAATGAAAATTGTTGCAATGACTGGTGTTCAAGAAACTTCGTGCAAACTTTGCCTCAAAACTGTAACCGCTAAAGGTTTTGAGGTAATAGACAACGTTACTAGAGATACTTTAGATGTTCTTTTGCTGAAATTGGTAAGTCAGTGTTGGTTATTTATTACATAGTTCAGGGTCGCTGATATGTATGTAAACGGTTGATTATCTCCTAAAGTAAGATAGCTGTCGAAAAATCATAAGACACGAACGTTTTAAGGTTTTTTTAAAATCTATTATAATAAACAAAAATTATGTATACAGGATCAGTCAAGAAGTTATGACAAAACTGTAATAACTCGAGGTAAATTAGTTGAAGGCTGGCTAATAATTAACTTTATTTCAATACTCATACAAAGAAGGTAAAAAACATTCGTATAAAAAGTCTATAAAAACAACGATAACAAGAATATGTTAAAGGATATATATACAGGGTGTATCTAAATAACACCGAAAAAATTCAAGAGGCGATTCTCCGATGAAAATTAATAGGGGTCTTTGGTATAAAATTTTTTGAAAAAACCCTCCCCTGAAAAGTTACGCCCCTCCTAAAATTACAAAAAAAAATTGTTTTTCTTTTTTATCTTCCACGTACATCAAGCTAAAGAAACCAAACTTGGTGAACATTATCTGTCAATAAAACTACACTTTTTGAAATTTTTTCAACCCTGAACTATTTTTGTAAGGGGTTGAAATAATCAACCCCTANTTCCTTTCAATTTTGAATATTTATCCTTACGTAATAACTTTATTGTTCATAGGTTGTACGAGCAGTGATATTCAAATGTATGTGTATTTATAATTCAAACAAAAGTAATAAAATGACAATCTTTGTATATTATATTTTTGGTAACTTTTTTAACTCCGTTCCCTATTCTTTATTATATCTAAAAAAAAATAGTATATTTCTGAGTAAACGGCTACAATATTTCTGTAATTGCTGTGCAAATTAAACCATCTAAATATTCTAATATTGTAGGGACATATCACTATTCTCAATGTCTTTAATTATTTGTCAATATTACTAAACATGATTTCAAGGAATAGGTTAATTTTTCCGTTCCCACTAAATCGAGGTAACATAATGACGTCACACAACATAACCTAGTTTCGCGGAAATAAGTTTGTTATTAAACAATCCTCTTGTATAAAATCCTTGGGTTTGATGGACAATTTTGACATATTTTCTTCTTCAAAATTATGCAATACAATCGCTACTAGCTTCTTGTTCAATTGCCTCTTATGCCGTTAGACTAGTTTTTACACAGACTTCTAATACTTAGAAGTCTGAGTTTTTAAGTAACGCAAAAATTAATAAATGATTTCTACCACTAATTTGTCATATGTTTAAAATTTTACTATACAGGCAGGTTCTTTTATATAAAATATTTAACTCAATAATAATTTGTATATGGTTTGTTTATATAGTCAACGACTCTATTATAGATGAAACTGTACCATTCTCGTGGTTCCGATAACAGAAGAGGAAGAAGAACAATTACTTTCTCTATTCGATGTTTTCTTTGAGGTTAAACAACCAACACAAAACACAAGTTACGGTTTGATATTTACATTTCAATGAAAATTGTTGCAATGACTGGTGTTCAAGAAACTTCGTGCAAGCTTTGCCTCGAAACTGTAACCGTTAAAGATTTTGAGGCAATAGACGACGTTACTAGAGATACTTTAGATGTTCTTTTGCTGAAATTGGTAAGGCAGAGATAGATATGTATTAGTTCGGGGTCGCTGATATGTTTGGAAACGGTCGATTATCTCCTAAAGTAAGATAGCTGCCGAAAATTCATAAGACACGAACGTTTTAGGGTTTTTTTAAAATCTATTATAATAAACAAAAATTATGTATACAGGATCAGTCAAGAAGTTATGACGAAACAAAGTTGCTTTTTCTTTATCGGAACACCCTGTATATTATTCCATATTTCAATTCTTCTCGAAATTCTAAACCAAAATTCATATAGCACTTCATGTACCTAAACTTAACCGTTTTCGAGATATCGAAGTTTGAAAATCATTTTCTCATAAATTATTATACAAAAATATTTTAGTCGATCAAGATACTTTTCAAAGTTTTTAGCTTTATACCAACGCCGCATCGTTCTTTTGTCTAATAGTAATTATCTTGGCAACGCATGTCAAAATGGTATTCGTGATAATGTTCAGTTCCAAGTTTAAACCTATATTCGATCTGCCTGGATTATACAGGAGCAGACGAAATTATCCATTTAAATTTATACATCTTTGACACCGTTGCCAAATTTGGAATTTTTCTTTCACAGTTCGATTTCTCTCTCTCTTTGCTAAAAAAAAGTTAAACCACGTATCAGTCGATATCTTGTACCGTTTTTGAGAAAATCGAATTTTATTAAAAACACATGTATCAAAAATGTGATACCTATTAACATTTTTACAAAAATCTTGGAAATTGAAATGACTATCAACAAGTATGTATAATTAGCAGTTAGATTTTTGTCATAAATCATTTCGGCACCATTTTTTGATTCAATATCATGGAGGATTTTAGCTATGAAGAATTTGCAGAATATAACGCTTCTGAAGCGGTTCGCTTTTACTCCAACCGCTTTCCAAATAGAATTTGCATATTTNCCCCTATTAATTTTCATCGGAGAATCGCCCCTTGAATTTTTTCGGTGTTATTTAGATACACCCTGTATTATACAGAAACAAAGTTGCTTTTTCTGTATCGGAACACCCTGTATATTACTCCATATTTCAATTCTCGAACATTTAAACCAAAATTCATATAGCACATCATGTACCTAAACTTAACTGTTTTCGAGATATCGAAGTTTGAAAATCATTTTCTCATAAATTATTATACAAAAATATTTTAGTCCATCAAGATACTTTTGAAAGTTTTTAGTTCTATAACAGCTCTGCGTCGTTCTTTTGTCTAATAGTAATTATCTTGGCAACGCATGTCAAAATGGTATTCGTGATAATGTTCAGTTCCAAGTTTAAACCTATATTCGATCTACCTGGATTATACAGGAGCAGACGAAATTACCCATTTAAATTTATACATCTCTGACACCGTTGCCAAATTTGTAATTTTTCTTTCACAGTTCGATTTCTCTCTCTCTTTGCTAAAAAAAAGTTAAACTACGTATCAGTCGATATCTTGTACCGTTTTTGAGAAAATCGAATTTTATTAACAACATACATGTATCAAAAATGTGATACCTATTAACATTTTTACAAAAATCTTGGAAATTGAAATGACTATCAACAAGTATGTATAATTAGCAGTTAGATTTTTGTCATAAATCATTTCGGCACCATTTTTTGATTCAATATCATGGAGGATTTTAGCTATGAAGAATTTGCAGAATATAACGCTTCTGAAGCGGTTCGCTTTTACTCCAACCGCTTTCCAAATAGAATTTGCATATTTGAAGTGACGAAAATACCCATGCATGCAAGATTTTTACAAAAATGTTAGCGTCACATTTTTGATACAATAAATGTATGTTAATAAAATTCGATTTTCTCAAAAACGGTACAAGATATCGACTGATAAACGGTATACCTTTTTTTTAGCAAAGTAGGCGAGGAATCGAACTATGAAAGAAAAATGTCAAATATGGCAACACTGTCAAAGATGTATAAATTTAAATGGACAATATCCGTTTAATCTTGGAAAGGAACATTACCATTACTTTAATTGTCCAAATTGGCGGTTTTTTGTAGAAATAATTTTATTTCTGGAAAAAATATGAAACTAAATAATGAAAAAACATTATCAAATAGGTCGGGTAAGTAATTAAGTAATTAAGCCCTACAACAAAGGTTCGAAACGAAATCCTTCAGCATCGATACACTTTTGACATCTTCTAATCAGGCTATTTATAGAAAAACTTATCATGGCACGATTTTCTCTGAGGAGATTACAATTTTCCTCTATTTTTTGCCACAATTCGTCTCGTATTCATAAGCCCAAGATGGACTGCAGCTTCAGGAATAAATAAACAAAGCTAGTTATAATACGAGATCATCGTAAAGCTTACCAACTGATAATGCAGACAAAATAATCAATTTTTGCAGATGTATGTGGACTAAATTTGCGCGTTATAGTCGACAAATAAATCTCCTAAACGGCTGCTCCTATTAAAAAACACCAAAGAAACACTTAACTTATATGTAACATTTGCAGAAGAAAGTTAAATGCAGCAAAACCTGCAGATAAGTGAAAAGCTGATAATGCATTTTGTCCCGTTTCGCTGTCGATTAAAATAATATATCCTTTAGTTAATTCTGGATGGGAAATTTCGAACATTTGTATGACTGATGTAAACGCTAAACCACGGTAATAAGAGCACTATGAAAACCACAGTAATAATGAATAAGGATTTGATACATCAGTTGGCTAAAGTTACCTGAAGGAACAACTTAAAATAATGGTTCTGCATTCCTGATTGTCTATTTACTTTTATAAACGGTATAAAACAGATCTATTTTTATTCCAATTTCCAATACATCTTTTTAATACAGTGCAGCTAAAATAAAACGTAAAAGTAAAAATAAAATGTAGAAATGTAGAAAAGTGAAAATTCTTTTTCATCCTTAAAATTCAATCAATATTCACAGAATTACTAAGGTATGTTAATATTTACTTTGTTGTCTTCTATTAAATATACTGATCAAATGTTTCTGATTTCAATCAGTTCTGTACAATCAAATTATCAAATTGTATTTACATTTTGAGTACCTTACCTATTATAACATTTTGATAATCGCTAGTTTCTCACACAAATGTCGGCTGAAGTAATAGAGTGAAGATAACACCGCCCCCACTTTAGTGATTTTATCCATAAGAGTAAATAAGAGGATTATTGAATAGGGCGAGTGGAGCATGCATTCACTGAGGCTATCTCACGTTGGTGCAGCAAAACATTGACCTTTATAGAAATTGTTAAAACAGAAATCTACAACCACAGACCGAATCTGTATTTCCAATCTTTCAATCAACAGAAACAGAATGCGTTGACTGAAATATTTCAATCAACGTAGAATGTTCAAGGTTATAAGTTATAGTTTATCTTCAGGACTTCAGGTAGTTTGCCGAGTTTTATGCTTTAATAAATTTGTTTTGTTTTAGATTAATAACGAGCGTTCAAATAAAAACGTGATCGAAGTTGGCTCTGACACATTGGACGTAGGGAGTAACTTATAGCGACCAACTTAACCTCATTTCTCAACGAGCTGTATAGCAGCTGTCAGTTTCAATAACGTTAATGACTATATAACTTTATTTTAAAGAATAATCGTGATAACAATAACAAACAATTAAAGGAGCTGCGGAAAGTGTCCCCCTCCTTGTTATAACAATAAATTAAAGCAGCTGCTGAAAGTGTCCCCCTCCTTGTTCCAAGCACTTTTCACACCTGTTCCTCAAAGAATTAAAGACATTTTCTAAGATGCTCGGGGTATTGTTAATTTCACGAATCTTGTCTATAAGTCGAGCCTGCAGATGGTTTAAATCAGGAATAGGCAGTTCAAAAATAGTGTTTTTAAGGTAAGGCCACAAAAAGAAATCACACGGCGTAATATCACATGACCTCGGTGGAAATTCATGTTCAGCATTGAGACTTATTAGTCGATTTTGGAAAACTTCCCTCAACATATTCATCGTCTCGCCTGCCGTATGTGCCCTTGCGCCATCTTGTTGAAAGTAAAAGTTTGTAATTTCGTTTTCTTCCAGCTGGTTAACAAAAGGAGCGATAATTTCTTCTCTATACCTTTGCGCAGTAAGAGTACCATTAAAAAAAATAGGTCCATAAATCCTCCTTCGATTGAGAGCACACCAAACTCCAATTTTTTGAGCGTGTAGAGGGCCCTCGACAAAAAAGTTATCTGGTTTTTCAGAAGACCACATTCTCATATTCTGTGAGTTTACGTAACCACTTAAATGAAACCAGGCTTCATCAGAAAAAAAGGTGATATTATGAAGTTCACCGTAGTTGTTTAAAAACCATTCACAAAATACAGCCCGTCGCGGAAAATCAACTTCATGAAGTTCTTGCTGACAAGTTAAACGATAGGAGAACAAACGCAAATCTTTTTTTAACACTGTGTGGCAGGTACCGACTGATACTCCCACCATTTGTGATAAAACACGTACAGAAGTTCTTGGCGCATTTTCCATTATTTGTTGGACATTTTCTTTTAATTCTTCAGTCCGCTTTTTAGGTCGGCCGCTTCCTTCTTTTCTTGTTACACTGCCCGTTTCACGAAAAACATTAACACAACGCTGAACTGCACTTTGAAAAATTTTGTACTCAACAACGCCGGGAAATTGATTTTGAAATTCTATGAAACATTCCTCAATAGAATACTTCCATATTCCATCAATCTTGCGTCCATTTCTAAAGTAGGACTCTATGATAAACACTTTTTGTTCTTGAGAAAACACCATTTTAAACGCTTTTTAAAA
Source organism: Anoplophora glabripennis (assembly GCF_000390285.2). NCBI lineage: Eukaryota > Metazoa > Arthropoda > Insecta > Coleoptera > Cerambycidae > Anoplophora > Anoplophora glabripennis. Next base: position 85,508 of record NW_019416436.1, read on the forward strand.
CGAAAATATTCAAATTGATAGCGGCGATATAGCGCTTTGACAGATGACGTTTAAGTTCATTTGCTATACGCTACGCCCTACGTCCAAATTTTCAGAACCAACTTGACCATGTTTTTATTTGAATGCGTTATAATAAGAGATTTATTCTGAACTGCCTAACTGGTTTTTATTCGTTTTTTTTTTCCAAAATCAATGAATGTTTTGCTCCAAATTGCAAAAACATTTCTTACTATATGAATATCTATAAAACGTTCTATAGAAATAAAAGTTTTTTCAGAATTACAAAAGACAGACAATTATTGTGGATAGGATCGGTTTGAAAATTATGTAAATCAGAATTTACTCCGACAAACACATCATTATTTTTCTGAAGACCATTTTGAGTAAAAATTTTTAAAAAAACACTATAGGAAGTGCTGTGCCAACATTATTTTTAGGATTAACTACAAGTTCACCTATTAATTGTAATAATACCACCTCGCGGAATCCTCGGATAGTATCCAACATTCAGCAAAACAATTTGTTAACGTAACATTACAGAATTTTCATGGTACGAGCTGCCGAACTTCAATTTTACTATATTTAGAACTTAAAATAATACTAACAAAGTACAATAGGGAATAGTGATAGTAGGATGTTTCTTTGCACTTGTAACCCTGTTCCCCCTACACAAATTACGAAGAATCAAATGAAAATTATAAATTACATAGGACGCAGGGTTAATTTTAAATGTGTACATATAAAAATTAAAGAGGTCAAAAAAATAAATGCAACAAATAAACATTTATTTAATTATAGAAAATAAAGGTGGTTTGCAATGCATATTTATTTTGTTCCTATTTTTTTTTATGCAGAAGTTGTTTAAAATACACATATACATATGCTTTCATTTTTGACTGGCGCTTCAACGAGCCTTCACCCCCACAAATGTTTTTTGTAGGTGCGAAGTACATGCATGCTCATACACTCGTGAAGGCTCTCTGTGCTTCGACATGTAATATTTTATACCACTCCTGCATTTGGATTTGCACTTTCTCTATGTGTCAGTTGGTGCCCTTTCATACAACTCTTGTATTTAGTTTTGTAATCGCAATCGTGGCACCTGTACATTTGAACCTGTGACGAATCTTTATGTTTCAATTGGTGTTGTTTGATATTCTTCTTGTATTTAGTTTTGTAATCGCAGTCATTACACCTGTACATCTGAACCTGAGAAGGATTTTTATGCTTCAGTTGATGCTGTTTGATAGCACCCTTGTATTTAGTTTTGTAATCACAGTCATTACACCTGTACATTTGAACCTGCGAAAGATCTTTGTGTTTCAGTTGGTGATTTTTCATGTGAAACTTGTATCTAGTTTCGTAATCGCAGCCGCTACACCTGTACGTTTGAACCTGCGAAGGATCTTTGTGTTTCAGTTGGTGATTTTTCATATGACCCTTGTATTTAGTTTTGTAATCGCAGTCATTACACCTGTACATTTTGACCTGTGACAAATCTTTGTGTTTCAATTGGTGTTGTTTGATATTCCTCTTGTATTTAGTTTTGTAATCGCAGTCGTTACACCTGTACATCTGAACCTGAGAAGGATCTTCATGCTTCAGTTGATGCCATTTGATATAACTCTTATATTTAGTTTCGTAATCGCAGACGTTACACCTGTACGTTTGAACCTGCGAAGGATCTTTGTGTTTCAGTTGGTGGTTTTTCATATGACCCTTGTATTTAGTTTTGTAATCGCAGTCATTACACCTGTACGTTTGAACCTGCGAAGGATCTTTGTGTACCAACTGATGTCTGGTAAAGTTTCTCTTATCCTTTGATTCGTATGTGCAATCATCACATTTATAAACGGGCAGTTGTGAAGTGTCCTTATTCGGTAATGCGGTACATTTGGTTTTATAGTCATATTCTACAGGATTGTTTGAGTTTTTTTGTTTTGTATAATGACTATTAAAACTGACTTTCCGCTTTGTTGTGAAATCACAAAAGTCGCACTTGTACAATCGTCCTTCAGATGCGCTTTTGTGTTTCACCTGATGCTTAGCAAGCTCACACCTGTGTTTTGTCTTGTAATCATATGATCCGCATCGGTGCATACGCATTTCCAAAGGATCTTTATGGCTCAATCCATGTTCCTGAAAATTTTTTTTATTTTCTGTTTCGGACTCACACGATTCACATTTATATGCTTCCGAACCGTTCTCGTGTCTCGCACGGTGTGCTATAAAACTGCTCTCGCTTCCAATTTTGCAAATACATTTATCACATTTGTAAAATACTTTGTCATTCTGCTTGTCCCTCGTATTACATTCGTTTGTCGATCTATTCTCATGTTTACATCCATCCTCTTCTGCATCTCTAAGGACCCTCTTCTCGAATGATTCACTAACGGAGCTATGCAGTAGCGAGTCCCTGAAAAAATTACATGTACAGGGTATTTTCCCAAGTGCGGTGTTAATTCTAAGGGGGTCATGGGTTATTGCAAATGCAATTACGCAAGTTTCTGAACTCCACAAGACATTATTTCAGTTTTATTATCATATAAATCGAATTCTTCATGACAATTAGTAATATTTTTATAGAAGATGTGTTAAAAATAATTAATTATGCGGAAACCCTCAGAAATACAGGAAATTAATGCAAGAGAGGCAAAATTAAATAAGATCTGGAGTTATACAATTACTTTGTGAAATTTTTGTTAAAATAGTCTTCTCTTACCTTCTTTCCTCATCTTCCGATTTTATGTCGATACTTTCAGCTTTGATTGACATTTCCGTCCCGTCAATATCGAATTCTATGTCCTGGTTTTCAGTCTTAAGGAATAAATCAGATGGTGACGTATCTATCCGACTCTCTGTTGCTGCGCTATTAAAAATACCCCCAATTTTTTTCTGTACTTCCAAGCAATTTTTTAGGAAACTGTTGTGGGTGCACACAGAATCAAAACATTCCTTACACACAACGGGATCTTTGATGATATTTATATTCTGCAAAGTAGTTTCATTAAATTGTGAAAAATGTAACTATTTAATAACATTGATACCATTTCAGGAGCCAATTTCTCGATGGCTTCAAGTTCCTCTTCACAAATGCACCTAAACTCACTTTCTACTGGGTGCATACACAATCGACATATTCTCTGACCATCTGAAATATCCATTGACTCGACGGTCTTTTCCTTCGTATACGCATCTCTTATATCAAGCTGCAACATTTTTTCACAATCCACATACGGAATAATTGTGTAATCGGTCTTCAGACAAGTTGACTTAAATTGGAATGCTGCGTTTAACTTTCTTCTGCAAACGTTACATATAACCTCTTTGCCTTCGCTATCCAATTTCTGAAAAATAGGCAACTTTAACCAAAGAAAAAGAAAATTATTGGCAGAAAATATCAATTATTTGGAGGTGGAGGTGTCCGAATTGAGATATACAGCGCATCCCAGAAGTAACGCAAAAATTTTAATTTGTGTTGCGTTTTCACAAAAACGCTAAAATACGTCAATTAGTATATAAGAATTGTCATTATGTCACGTTGCTTAAACCTCCTTTGCGCAATGTTTCATGAACGTATGACGTCATCGACATTGTTTTTAAATAGCACTACCTAATTTTTTAGGCATAAAAGGATAGCCCTGTTGAAAGGAAATGCGTCGATATAGGGTTTGTTCTACTTGACTTTAACAGGCGCGAAAAAAAACAGACAAATGTATTAATAAATTTAATGTAAAGAATGTAAATAAATTAACAGTCGGGCAATGGCGAGTTGATGTTCGAATTCATCCGTGGTATTTTGAATTGCCTCTGGTGGTACCTGACTAATTTCTTCTCTTATGCGTCTACCAACTCTGCTTTTTAAATAGCCCCACAAGAAATGATCTAGGGGAGTTAAATCGGGCGAACGTGGTGGCCACTCAATGGTCCTCTTCGACCTATCCACCTACCTGGAAAAATTTCATGCAAGTAATTCCTCCCGGCAAATACTGTCTGCTGGAACATCATTATCCACGTGATTTTTCGCATCTGTCAAAGTGAAGTAGGCCAAACCCGATATCGAAGGATTTCCCTTCAAAAGGGCTGTCCTTTCATGCCCAAAAAAATAGGTAGTGCTATTTAAAAAATAACTTCGATGACGTCATAGGTTTATGAAACATAGCGCAAACAAGGTTTAAGTAACGTGCCAAAACGACAATTCCTATACAGGGTGTTTGTAAGAAAGTGCGAAATATTTTAGGGGGTGGTTGCCGAAGTTATTTTGTAAAAAAAAGTTCATATAAGCGTAGGTCGAAATATGTATCGTTTCCGAGATACAGTGTTTAAATTTAAATATAAATAAAATATGAATATTTTGCGTATATATACAGGGTGTCCGCAAATTTCACCGACAACGTTTGACCTACGAAGAAAAATTAAATAAAAAATTTTTGATTTTAGTTACAGGCCTTCAAAGTTGTCGAGAATAAAACTAATTTAATTTACTTTTACCGATCGCGTTAAAATTTGGCACATTTATTTGGACCATTGTGGCGTATTATTTCTTAAACTTTTAGTCGAATCGATATACTGGGTGATACTTTTCTCCGGTTACTTCCCCCTTTTAGCGGTCAAAACGTTTACAGTAGTCGTATTTTTTTTTAAACGGGCAGCAACAATAAAAAGGTTGTTTTATTAAAAAAATTGTCTCTTGAGAAAATCGCCTAGAGAAAGCCTTTCTTGAGAAAAATGGAATTATTTGCAGGTCTGTATGTTTCGGTTTGCGTCACGGATTTAAAACTTTTGAGTTTAGTAGGCGGTGAAAACCGTTTCATTGCTGCTAAAATATTTTTGTATAATTCATAAGAAAATGATTTTCAAAGTTCGATGCCTTGAAAACGGTTAAGTTTGGGTACATGATGTGCTATATGAATTTTGTTTAGAATTACGATAATTAAAATATGGAATAATATACAGGGTACTATGTTTAGACATAACTTTTTCACTGATCCTATATACTTAACTTTTCTTTATTGCAATAGAATTAAAAATACAATAAAACATTCGTGTCTTATGATTTTTCCATAGCTCTTTAGGAGACAACCGACCGTTTCCATACATATCAGCGACCCCGAACTAATGCATATCTATCAGTGACTTACCAATTTCAGCAAAAGAACATCCAAAGTATCTCTAATAACGTTGTCTATTACCTCAAAACCTTTAACGGTTACAGTTTTGAGGCAAAGCTTGCACGAAGTTTCTTGAACACCAGTCATTGCAACAATTTTCTTTGAAATGTAAATGTCGAACTGCAACTTGTGTTGGTTGTTTAACCTCAATGAAAATATCGAATAAAGTTATTGTTCTTCTTCCTCTTCTGGTGTCGGAACAACAAGAATGGTACAATCTAGGGATGCGCCATGTTCACCGATGTATCTTAAACATCGATACTTTGCTTACGATATTCGATATTTACATCGATTTTATTTGTTTCGATGTTATAAGACAGCATCGATAGTTTTTTACGATGTTTTATTCGATGTTTGTGGCCTATTTCAAAGCTTCTTTATACTAATTCGTCATTATCGTTGTCCATTATTTCGTGACTCCATCTAGTGAGCATTAGCAGAACTAGAAAATCTCTAATGAAACTAAACTGTAATACTTCAGTCGCGCGCCATTATTCTATGGCTAGAAATTGGCCTCAATGATTTGGGATCGAGGGGGATTATCCCTCTTTATCCTGCCTCATCTCGTGTAGGCCTGGACAGCCTTCGTAGGTGGGCCCCATCCGTCGTCTACCCCGACCGCAAATGCGGCCGGTGTAGGCGCTTTGTGGGACCTCCTTTTGTCCTGGCTGGGCCCCGCCGGCTAGGGCCCTTTCTTCTGGCGCTCTTCTTGCTTCGCCGGCTCGTCTGTGTAAACCCCGGGGGTAGTGTCATGTTTATGTGTGGTATGGTTGGGTAGGGTAGTGCGGCTATGCAGCCTGGGATGCGCTTTGCTAAGGTGGCCCTTAGGCTAGCGCGGGAGGGGAGGGTTAAGGAGGGTATGGGGCTGTGTATGTGTGTGTGTGTGTGTGTGTCGTTGTCTTCGTTTCTTGATCCTGGCTGTCTCTGAAACAGAAAAGGTTAGCGGGCAGGGGGGGGGTCATTGGGGTGGTCACCCAGGGTCAAAAAGTTGGTGTCTAGGTCTTTTGTGTTTGTCGGTCACGTCGGGTACGTAGTCAACGGCTTGCCTGAGGAGGGGATTGTCATGTCTAGCGGCTACGTCAAATCGTTTCTCCGCGTTTTGTCTTATTGTCTGTGTAGCGTTTGTGTATTGTAAGTCTCGTAATATGTCAGTGTTTCTTACGTACCAGGGCGCGTCGGTGGCCGTGCGGAGGGCTATGTTTTCCACAGCCTGTAATGACTTACTTCAGTCAACGTATGCATCATGGAGACTGCCGAAATTACTCAGTATCTTCAATGTCCTATCAGAAATTTCACAGAAAATCCAATGGAGTCTCCCAGGAAAATCCGTTGCAACTCTGGAAGGAGATGAAATGTATATTTCCTACTTTATCCACCAAAATATCTTAGCATGGTAGCGACATCAGTTCCCTCCGAAAGACTTTTCTCAAAGGCAGGGCAAGTGTTAACCCAGCAAAGAATAAACTTAAAGGGTCAAAATTATTATTTTTTTCAAAATTGTTCCCAATATATTTTTTTAATGAACGAATTTTAGTTATGTAAGCATTACATCCATATGCGCATGCGTCTGACTGTTGGAAACTGTTTTGGATTCTACTAGGAACAAAGCTTATATTTAATATTACATTTTCATAGAAAATATCGATGTTTAAGAAAATCGATGTATTTGATCCGATATTTTTAACACATCGATATTTGAATTTCGATGTATCAAATGATGTCGACATCGATGTTTTAGATACATCGCGCATCCCTAGTACAATCTCATCTGTTGCACTCGACTACGGATTACTGGGAATAAGTGAAGTAACAATTTTTCGTGTACACATCACTAATCCGGTTCGTGCAGTTGGTTTACATCTGAAAAACCTATTTTTTTGTGTTCTTGAATTCGCTTTGCAAATAATTACGGTTAAATTGTCTGTATTAGGTGTAGTTTTCAATTTACTTGAAACTCAGTAGTAACTGTATAAAGTATTTTGCACAGGGATGGGCGGGTAGACAATGTCGACGTAGACAATGCAATTGTCTACGCGTAGACAATGATCTAGATGAAGACTTAATTTGGAAGAGTCGACAATGTAGACAATGTCGACAATGTCAACAATTAAGAAACTCTCAAAACTAGAAAAAGGTGTGGTTTTATTTTAAACGAAATACCCTGTATATTATTTAAATTTTGAAAAATAATCTGCTGTCAGAAAAAATAAATGAATGGAAATGTAATTTTCTTAGGTATGTGATGTCGACTATTTTAAACACCCTGTATATTATTCAAATTTTGAAAAGAGAACCCTTTTCTCATTTAAACAATTCTAAGTAGGCAGCTGTCAAATGAATGTAACATTTGTCTAAGTTATTTCAAATTTTAGACACTAATGACATCTAGTATTAAAGACAGTTGCTGTCGATATTTAAATTGTTTTAATTATTGGTAAAAATGAGGGTACACTTGTAGTAAGTATATGGGGTACACGCACTGAAAATAAATGTGAAATACTGCATCTGTATTAGGTTAGGAATATTATATTAATAATAACGCTGGATCAAGTACTAAAGCAAGATATAAAGCATAATATTGTTGATAACTGTTTTAACAAAAATTTCACTATTTGAAACGTAAAATACCTAAACAATTAGACCAATGTTGTATTGATCGACAGTTACTTAGAATTACCTAAACGTACCTATTGTATTAAATCGTGAAATGTTGAAAGTAACTATATACAAAGTGTGTATTTTTTAAATCCGAAAAGTGCCTTTTACATTTTGCATAATATACTGTTGTTCCATTTAAAATAATCGGCAGTGTTTCACAAAAATTTAACATTTCTG
>NW_019416436.1:93583-175191 GCF_000390285.2 Anoplophora glabripennis
AAAAAATAATTAGACCAGCGTATTTGGCGTCCTTAAAAACACCGGAATACCAAATTTCATAAAAATATTTCGCACCGTTTGGAAATTTTCGTAAAAATTCTATTTAAAAAATTGTATTTTGTCGCTCTGTATCTCGAAAACAAGAAGAGATGGAAATATAGTTCATAACACAAAAAATTCTTATTTTTTGTCGTACTATCACCCCCTGAATTTACGGGAGGTCTTTCTGAAACACCCTGTATATAAAGCCAAAAAACTAAATTATATTATATGTAATATATACATATATTATATAATATTTTAATTTAATACTTACTCAGAATATACATGTATGCAAATCACTTATAAATTGTTGAATGTTTGTAAAAACAAACAAAAGTAAACGGCCCCGTGTTTTAATAAATAAATAAATAAATAAATAAATAAATAAAATAAATAACCTTTGTTCTATTTCTAAGGAAAGAGATTTTATAATTAGGCTTAGTGCACGTGCAGAGCCCAACCGCGCCGGCGCGGGAGGTCGGTGGCCTTCACAGCTGACTCGCGTTTTGAACTGAACTGGTTGGTGTCGCGTCGATTTTTTACGTCCGCCGTAAATTGTATTCGCCCTGTGTATTTAAATAACTATTATAAATAGTAACATAATTTACATTAATAGCTATTAGTTGGGGGGAAAAGTGAAGTAAAATGCCAAAAGAGAAAAGAAATAGACGGGAATTATTTCAAATGTGGTTTGACACTGATACCGAAGGTTACAGGGACATTCGTATTAAAGGAAATAACCTGTTTTGTACTGCGTGCGAACGCACTATAAATTCTTGTTACAAAACTAAAGTGACAAGACATTTAAAAAGCCATGTCTCGTCCAGTGCTGAAGATTATGATTTTTCTGTGAACTTAGACCCTTCCTTTCAAGCAATATTCCATTAAACAAACTAGAGAACCCCGAGTTCCCTAATTCCGTAAATTAGAATCACATGGACCATCCCTAAATGATGAATGATGTACAAAAAATATATACGATGCCAATAATATACGCCCAGTCAGTAGTACGATAAAAGAAAAAATGCAGAGTGTTGGAAAAAATCCAGGATACACCATTTTGGAATTCATATGTAAAGTTTTATCTGGTACATACCAGGACTTACCAGCAAATATATTAATATATAGTTCATGCCTCAACAATTTCTCATACTATCCTTCGTCAACGCAGAAGGCGTTGAACGGTCATTTTCCCAACACAAGTTAATATTAAGTGATAAACGTCGCCGTTCCACTACAGAAAACTTAGAAAAGCAAGTAGTAACATGTTTCAACTTCTTGCGATATGCCGCGGAAGCCTTGTCTCAACACTAAGGTTTATTGGGTAAGCGGTGTCATTTAAATTTATACAGGTTTTTTTGTCCTCTACATACCCTTGCTCTTTGGTAATAGTACGACGTTGCGACATATTTTCTGTAAACATAATATTTTCATTTGTAATCTGACTACCGTCCTTTTAAATTCCGCTCCGTACTAAGCCTATTTATAATAAAGTATGGGAATAGTCAATAAAGCAAAAAACCGATTAATACAGTGTAATGCATATGTAAAGAAATTCTACTAACAAAATACTAACAAAAAATACTAAAAAATACTAAAATACTAACAAAATACAATAGGGACAGTGTTAGAACGATGTTTCTTTGCACCTGTAACACTGTCCCCCCTACACAAATTACAAAGAATCAAATGAAAATTATAAATTACATAGAACGCAGGGTTAAGTTTAAATGTGTACATATAAAAATTAAAGGGGTCAAAAAAATAAATGTATCAAATAAACACTCATTTAAACTAAGAAAATAAAGGCGGTTACTGCAAAATTCGTTTAGCCAAGAAACTCTCAAGCCAAAGCCCTCATAATCTTGCCATCCACGTGTACACAACTCCTACTCATGACAACACAAATAATTTAGGACGGGACAAATAACGAATATCAGGCTGGAAGTGTGAACTGATTTTGTACAAATATAATTTAAATAAAATAAAGAAGTTCACACTACCAGATACATAATAATTTTCGAAGCACTGCTTTCTGGTTTACCGTAACGCTTCTCTCGAAAATCATGTGGACAATCGAATACGGAGTTTCTAAGCTAGAAGTGAAAAACGGGACAGATAGTATCGCTACAAACCACCCCTGCAAAGGAATGGCAAGAGAAGCGGGCTTTGAACATTTTTATAAAGACATTTCAAAACTTCCAAAATCTAAACCAACGTTTATTTCTTCTTATTTCATATAAAATGTTCAGTTTACAAGTCTATACAATATCGCCAACACAGAATAGTTGATCTATTAACGCATAAATACTACAGCGAAGTCACCAGTTCTCCACAGTTTTCTATTAAGAAAAACAATGCATATTTATTTTAGTGTTTAGTATTATTACAATTTATTATGTTCCTAATTTATTTTTGAAGAAAAAAAACTGTTAATTGCATGTTCTACATAGTAAACCCTCTCGTCGTTTAGAATACACATGTACACTTTTAAGATTCACTCTGAACATTGGCGATGAAAAATATATATATTTAAACATAGAAAAGGCAGGTGTATATTACGAAATATGCATTTTAATGCATTGTTACAAAAGCACTAGTCCGAAATCACTTGTCTCTTGCTGTTTCAATGAGAGTCATGTGTTTGAACGCATGTTTTGCACGACAGGCTTTACATTCTACTTCATATTCACATATCTATGGTCAGTCTCTTAAATGCCTCCATTTTTGACTGGATTTTGCGCTTCGATGGGCCGTACTGCATTTGAATCTGTGACATACCTTCGCATGCTCATACTCTCGTGAAGGCTCTCTATGCTTCAACATGTTATATTTTATACTACTCCTACATTTGGATTCATAATCACGGTCGGTACACCTTCTCTATGTGTCAGTTGATGCCGCTTGATATCTTTTATATTTAGTTTCAAAATCACAGTCATTATGTTTGAGCCTGCGAAGGGTCTTTGTGTTTTAGTTGGTGTTTCTTCATGACATCCTTGTATTTAGTTTCGAAATCACAATCATTGCACCTGTACTTTTGAACCTGTGAAAGATCTTTATGTTTCAGTTGGTGCTTTTTCATATTAGTTTTGTATTTAGTTTCGTAATCACAGTCATTACACCTGTACGTTTGAATCTGCGAAGGATCTTTATGTTTCAGTTGATGCTGTTTGAAATTACCGTTGTATTTAGTTTCGTAATCGCAGTTGTTACACTTGTACATTTGAACCTCCAAAGGGTCTTTATGTTTCAGTTGGTGCTGTTTGATACAACTCTTGTATTTAGTTTCATAATCGCAATCTTCACACGTGTACATTTGAACCTGCAAAGGATCTTTATGTTTCAGTTGGTGATGTTTGATATATCTCTTGTATATAGTTTTGTAATCACAGTCATTACACCTGTACGTTTGAACCTGCGAAGGATCTTTGTGTTTCAGTTGATGATGTTTCATATCATCTTTGTATTTAGTTTCGTAATTGCAGTCATTACACTTGTACATTTGAACCTGCGAAGGATCTCTATGCTGCAATTGATGCTGTTTGATACAACTCTTGTATTTAGTTTCGAAATCACAGTCATTACACCTGTACGTTTGAACCTGCGAAGGATCCTTGTGTTTCAGTTGGTGTTTTTTCATATCACCCTTGTATTTAGTTTTGTAATCGCAGTCCTTACACCTGTACGTTTGAACCTGCGAAGGATCCTTTTGTTTCAGTTGGTGTTTTTTCATATCACCCTTGTATTTAGTTTCGAAATCGCAGTCGTCACACTTGTACGTTTGAACCTGTGAAAGATTTTTGTGTTTCAGTTGGTGTTTTTTCATATGATCCTTGTATTTACTTTTGTAATCGCAGTCCTTACACCTGTACGTTTGCACCTGCGAAGGATCTTTATGTATCAACTGATGTCTGGTAAAGTTTTTCTTCTTCTTTGATTCGTATGTGCAACCATCACATTTATAAATGGGCAGTTGTGAAGTGTCCTTATTCGGTAATTCTACACAATTGTTAGAGTTTTTATGTTTTATATAATGACTATCAAAACTGACCTTCCGCTTTGTTTTGAAATCACAAAAGTCACACTCGTACAATCGTCCTTTAGATGCGTTTTTGTGTTTTACCTGATGCCTAGTGAGCTCACACCTGTGCTTCGTCTTATAATCACATGATCCGCATCGGTCCATACGCATTTCCGAAGGGTATTTGTGCCTCAACTGGTGTTTCTGAAAAAATTTTTTATTTTCAGTTTCATACTCACACGATTCGCATTTATATGCTTCCAAATTGTTCTCGTGTCTCGCACAGTGTGCTATAAAACGGCTCTCGCTTCCAGTTTCGTAAATACATTTATCACATTTGTAAAATACTTTCTCGTCCTGCTTGACTTTCGTATTACATTCGTTTGTCGATGTATTCTCATGTTTACATCCATCTTCATCTGTATTTCTATGGACACTCTTCTCGAATGATTCACTATCGGAGCTCTGCAGTAGCGAGTCACTGAAAAAATTACATATACAGGGTATTTTCCAAAGTGAGGTGTTAATTCTAAGGGGTTTATATGTTAATCCAAATGCAATTATGCAAGTTTCTGAACTCCACAAGACATTATTTCAGTTTTATTTTCATATAAATCAAATTCTTGACGACAATTAGTAATATTTTTATTGAAGATATGTTAAAAATAATTAATTATGGGAAATCCTTTAGAAATACAAGAAATTAATGCAAGAGATGCAAAATTAAATAAGGACTGTGTTCCGCAAATGGTTGGATTAGTTCGGTCAGTAGTCAAACAATTCGCTGAATCCGACTGTAAGCACAGTTTAAAACCTGCCCAATATTCCTAATCAGCTAACTGGGTTAACCAATGAAATACTTGTCCCTTGAATCACTTTGACCGGTCCGACCATTCGCTGAACACTTCAAAGATCTGGACTTATACGGTTGCCTTTTAAATTATTGTTAAAGTGCTCTTCTCTTACCTCCTTTCTTCATCTTCGGATTTTATGTCGATACTTTCAGCTTTGATTGACATTTCCATCTCGTTAATATCGAATTCTTTGTCCTGGTTTTCAGTCTTAACGAATAAATCAGCTGGTGATGTATCTGTTGAACTTTCTGTTGCTGCGCTATTAAAAATATCTCTAATTTTTTCCTGTACTTCCAAGCAATTTTTTAGGAAACTGTTGTGGGTGCACACAGAATCAAAGCATTCCTTACATACAACGGGATCTTTGATGATATTTATATTCTGCAAAGTAGTTTCATTAAATTGCCAAAAATGTAACTATTTAATATCATTGATACCATTTCAGGAGCCAATTTCTCGATAGCTTCAAGTTCCTCTTCACGTATGCTCCTAAACTCACTTTCTACTGGATGCATGCACAATCGACATATTTTATGACCGTCTGAAATATCCATTGACTCGCTTGTCTTTTCCTTCGTATACACGTCTCTTATATCGAGCTGTAACATTTTTTCACAATCCACATATGGAATAATTATGTAATCGGTCATCAGACAAGTTGATTTAAATTCGAATGCTGCGTTTAACTTTCTTCTGCAGACGTTACATATAACCTCTTTGCGCTCGCTATCAAATATCTGAAATATATGCAATTTTAACCAAAGAGAAAGAAAATAACTTTGGCGGAAAATATCAATTATTGTTAAGTCGCTGTAACGTGTTGAGGTGTGCTAATTGAGATATACAGGGTGATTTCACTTTAAATACAGAAACTGCAGAAACAGATTAGTTGCCAAAAATAAGTAGAGTTTGGTCTATAAACTTTTTTGCTAGAGAGAGCGTGGTATTCGAGATACAGGATGTTCAAGTTCCCAAAAGAAATTATATTTTGTGTCATATCTTCATAATGCGCTGAACCATTTGAATGAAATTTACTACAACGTATTCACTTAATTAGACCTTTTATTGAATGTAATTTTAACCTCGTAGGGTTAACCAGTGGCCTGTTACTGAAGGTTGTGCTCCGTTTCCTCAAGAAAAAAATACGTCATGGTGTTTTTTTTGTAGAAACAACGTTAAACTTAGGTAATGTTACGTTAAATAAATGAAAAGTGTTTCTTGGCGTTTTTTAATAGTAGCAGCCGTTTAGGAGACAATTTATTTATTTGCCGAATATAATGCGCAAATTTAGTCCACCTACTCATATTTGTTTAAAATCCATCTGCAAAAATTCATTATTTTGTCTGCATTATTGGTCGGTAATCTTTACGATGATCTCGTTTTAGTAATATAATTAGATTTGTTTATTTATTCCTGAAGCTGCAGTCCATCTTGGGCTTATGAATACGAGACGAATTGTGGAAAAAAATAGAGGAAAATTGTAATCTCCTCAGAGAAAGTCATGGTATTATTTAGTTTGATATTTATTTAAACGGCTGCTACTACTAAAAAACAACATGAAACATTTTTCACTTAACATAACAGTACCTGAATGTATCATTATTTCTACAAAAAAACGCCAGTAGCACGCCACTGGTTATAGCCACAAGGATGAAATTACATTCCATAAAAGGTCTAATTAAGTGAATACGCTGTAGTAAATTTGATTCCATTCCGTCAGCACATTATAAAGATATGACAGAAAAAATATATATATATATATATTTTGTAAACTTGTTAATAAAATTCTATTTTCTCAAAAACGGTACAATATATCGACTGATATATGGTTTAGCTTTTTTTTAGCAGAGTGAGAGATAAATCGAACTATGAAAGAAAAATTTACAAATTTGGCAACGCTGTCAAAGATGTATAAATTTAAATGGATAATTTCGTCTGCTCCCGTATAATTCAGGCATACTGAATATCGGTTTAAACTTCGAAATGAACATTATCACGAATATCATTTTGACATGTGTTGCCAAGATAATCACTATTAGACAAAAGAACGACGCGACGTTGTTATGGAGCTAAAAACTTCCAAAGGTAACTTGGACTAAAATATTTTTGTACAATTATTTATAAAAAAATGATTTTCAAAGTTTGATATCTCGAAAACGGTTAGGGTTAGGTACATGATGTACTATATGAATTTTGGTTTAGAATTTCGAGAAGAATTGAAATATGGAATAATATACAGGGTGTTCCAATAAAGAAAAGCAACTTTGTTTCATCATAACTTCTTGACTGATCCTGTATACTTAATTTTTGTTTATTGTAATAGATTTTAAAAAACTATAAAACGTTTGTGTCTTATGATTTTTCGACAGCTATCTTACTTTAGGAGATAATCAACCGTTTACATACATATCAGCGACCCTGAACTATGTAATAAATAACCAACACTGACTTACCAATTTCAGCAAAAGAACATCTAAAGTATCTCTAGTAACATTGTCTATTACCTCAAAACCTTTAGCGGTTACAGTTTTGAGGCAAAGCTTGCACAAAGTTTCTTGAACACCAGTCATTGCAACAATTTTCATTGAAATGTAGATATCAAACCGTAACTTGTGTTGGTTGTTTAACCTCAAAGAAAACATCGAATAGACATTGTTCTTCTTCCTCTTCTGTTATCGGAACAACAAGAATGTTAAAGTATAGCCTATAATTCTTGCACTATGATTACGAATTGCTGGAAAAAATTGACGTAACAATTTTGCTCGTACACATCACTAATATGGTTCTTCAGAACATGACGCTGTTGGACTACATAATTATGGAAAACCTATAAGGATTTTTGTTCTTGAATTCGCTTTGCACATAATTACGGTTGCATTGTCTGTATTAAGTGTAGTTTTCAATTTACTTGAAACAAAGTAGTAACTATAATGTATTTTGCATTTGAAAATTAGTTCCATCAGTAGATGACGTCATCAACGAGATGCGGATTTTTCGATTTGAAGCAAATTGTATCTATATACAGGGTGTATCACCAAGAGGGCCCAGTAGGAGTATCTCAATAAGTAGTCAAAATTGAAATCTGAAAATTTGTATATAGAGCTTTATCAAAAAGATCTATTCAATGAAAATAGTGTCAACTTTCTCGCACTTCCGGTTGTACTGGAAGTTATCATCAACTCTGTTATTTCAAATAAAACAATATGTATATTTTTGCATTTTTTAATTCTACGGTAAAATCTGGACTAATTTCATATAAGGTACTATGGTCCAAAATGTGACAGTTTTCAAGTTATTACTAATTTTCGAAGAAAATTGAGGGATGTAAGTGATTTTTGAAAATAGAATAACTCTGACATTAAGTGTTATTTATTAATGGAATTTGGCAGGGATAATTTAAAAGCAATGGAATTCAACCAGTTTATGTCAAATTTGCAAAAATTCATACAGAGTGTTTGAGAACGCGTGACAAATATTGTGACCTCCAAGTTGAATTTACTCAAATATTTCGAACGGTACACCCTGTACATTAATGGATGCACAATTAAGTTTACTTTAAAATTAGTAGACAACAAAGTAAAAATTAACATATCTTAATCTGTGAATATTGATTGATTTTTAAAGATGAAAAAGATATATTTATCAAAGATTTAGATACTACACATTATGTTTACTTATTTAGCTTTGTTTTAAAATGATGATGTATTTGAATAAAAATAGATTTGTTTTATACCTTTTTTATAAAAGGAAATAGGCAATCAAGAATGCGGGACCATTTGCGTATCGGAACGACTGTAGTAGTGTAGTGCTTATTAAAACGTATCTTAAGTTTTCTATGTTGCTTCCTCAGAACCAACTGATATATCAAATCCTTATGTATTCATTATTACCGTGGTTTTCATACTGCTGTTATTACCGTGGTTTATACTTTACATCAGTCATACAAATGTTCAAAATTTCCCGACCAGAATTAACGGATATTGTTTTAATTGACGGCGAAACGGGACAAAATGCAATATAATGCAAATAAAATGCAATAATGCAATTTGTAGCCATACGCGCCATTATTCTATGGCTAGAAATTGGCCTCAATGATTTGGGATCGAGGGGGATTATCCCTCTTTATCCTGCCTCATCTCGTGTAGGCCTGGACAGCCTTCGTAGGTGGGCCCCATCCGTCGTCTACCCCGACCGCAAATGCGGCCGGTGTAGGCGCTTTGTGGGACCTCCTTTTGTCCTGGCTGGGCCCCGCCGGCTAGGGCCCTTTCTTCTGGCGCTCTTCTTGCTTCGCCGGCTCGTCTGTGTAAACCCCGGGGGTAGTGTCATGTTTATGTGTGGTATGGTTGGGTAGGGTAGTGCGGCTATGCAGCCTGGGATGCGCTTTGCTAAGGTGGCCCTTAGGCTAGCGCGGGAGGGGAGGGTTAAGGAGGGTATGGGGGTGTGTAGTGTGTGTGTGTGTGTGTCGTTGTCTTCGTTTCTTGATCCTGGCTGTCTCTGAAACAGAAAAGGTTAGCGGGCAGGGGGGGGGTCATTGGGGTGGTCACCCAGGGTCAAAAAGTTGGTGTCTAGGTCTTTTGTGTTTGTCGGTCACGTCGGGTACGTAGTCAACGGCTTGCCTGAGGAGGGGATTGTCATGTCTAGCGGCTACGTCAAATCGTTTCTCCGCGTTTTGTCTTATTGTCTGTGTAGCGTTTGTGTATTGTAAGTCTCGTAATATGTCAGTGTTTCTTACGTACCAGGGCGCGTCGGTGGCCGTGCGCGGAGGGCTATGTTTTCCACAGCCTGTAATGACTTTAAGTGGCTTTTTGCCGCGTGACCCCACGCCGTGGAGGCGTAGGTTAGCTGCGGTTGAAGTACCACCTTGATAAGCGTTCGCTTATTCCTTAAACTGAGGGTGTTTCCACCTTTGAGTAAGGGATAGAGCCTAG
Source organism: Anoplophora glabripennis (assembly GCF_000390285.2). Lineage (NCBI taxonomy): Eukaryota > Metazoa > Arthropoda > Insecta > Coleoptera > Cerambycidae > Anoplophora > Anoplophora glabripennis. Next base: position 103,432 of record NW_019416436.1, read on the forward strand.
CCCTGGTGGTCTTCGCTCGCGCCACCGTCTCCACGATGTGCGGTTTCCACGTGAGACGCTGGTCCATCGTCACGCCCAGGTATCGTGTTTGTCGATTCCAGGAGATGGGTTCCTGGGATAGTGTCAGTCTGTCAAGGTTTTGTGGGCATGTAGCCATAGAATAATGGCGCGCGTGGCGCGACCGCCTATAAATTTAAAGTGTACTGTAATATTTAAGTATCATATTTAGTGCTGTTTTTACCCGAAAGATGGCGGCACAAATTTAATTCTCTAGATTTTAGCCTGTAGAATTCTAGAACAGTTATCACTTTGGTTCAGATCAGTTTGCAGTTTTTTATGTATGTATTGGAGAACAAAGACTATGTAAAAGCAAACAGAAGAAAATGGCTCCTTTAAACACATTAATACACTGTATTGCATATGTACTGAAATTATATTTAATCTTATTTTTGTTTTTTGTTTATTTAATTCCAGAGATCAAGACATTGTACAACATACAATTCTTAATATAGGATACGCCACAGAAAATAATTAAATACAAACATTAATATCAAAATATTCACCAATCGAGTAGAAGGCCCGCAAGGAAGGAGAAATTTTTTTAATTTCTGTTTAAATTTACTTTGTGAATTTATATTTTTTAAATATTTTGGTAGTTTATTAAATATACGAATAGACATAGACTGAATACCTTTAAAACACTTATCTGTCCTACACCGTGGCATTCGCAGATCGTCTTTGTACCTTGTTATGTATACGAATTTCTTCTTGTTGTATAAATTCATTTATGTTGTTCTTTACGTATAATGCACTGAAGTATATGTATATAGAAGGGAATGTTAATAGATTATATTTAGAAATAGTTTTTTGCATGTAGATCTTCTCGGGACCTGTGCCATTATACGAATGATATTTTTTTGCGCTATCAAGACCAAATTTGCAGTTACAGCGTTCCCCAACAAGTTACCCCGAAAGATGGTGAGGAATATACATGTCCACAATATAATGAGAGAAGCGTTGAATCAGCAACTACCGGTCTTAGTTGTCTAAATAAGAAGCTTAAAGAGTTTAATTTGTTACAGACATGGGTCACATGAAATAATACCGGGCCCAAAAAACTGCCCTGTGGTACCCCACTGTTATTCAGTAAAACTTTTGATTGTGTGCTAATTCAGAGCAATGCCCCTAATGCCAATCTTTTCCAATTTTACAAATAAAATATGATCCACCAATGCAGAACTAAAGTCGAAAAAAGCACCATATAGGTATTATATTTATTATCTAGGCATTCCTGAAGAAATTTTATACTTTGATATAAAGCAGACTGTGTACTTTTGTTTTTAACAAATCCATGTTGATATGGTGTTGATATTATTTTTACCCAAAAAAATCACAAAGCTGATTATAAAAAACCTTCTCCAATATTTTTGCAAACTGATTTTGTAAAGCAATCGGTCTATAATTAGTTACTGAAGTCACGTTACCTTTTTTGTAAACAGGTATTAGTTTAGATTGTTTTAAAACATTGGGGAAGGTTCCTGTCATCAGAGACATATTTACAAGGTGCAATAAAGGCCGTTCAACCAAGTCGAGACCAAGGAGCTTTAATAATGGTACCTGGAATATCATCCATACGTTTTCGCATATACCTACCTCTTATATTACCAAAACTAATTTAGATAGAGACATCACCATGTATTCATTTAAGAACATTAAAAGAAAACTTACAGCGTAATTTACAGCGATAAAATGAATCATATGTCTTTATACAGGGCGTTAGTAAATAAGTGCGACAAATTTCAGAGGGTGATTCTACATGAGAAAATAATGGCAGTTTGCTTATAAGCGTATGTCCGCAAATGATTCGTTTTCCGAGATACGGGGGTGTCAAAGTTTTTCTTAAAAACTGACGATTTAATTTATTGCTCTGAAACCGGTCGAGATGTGCAAATGAAATTTGGTGGGTTTTAAGAGGTAGTTATTGCGCATTTCTTGACACGAAATTAAGAATTTTTTGTTCATCATTGGCGCGCGTACGGGTAATAATCTCAATTTTTTTAAAGAAAAAAATGGTACGCCACTGAGATATTACAAATTAAAAATCATTTTTGAATTCAATTTGTGACGAAAAATCTATCTTGCCTTTTCTTCGTATGCTACTCTCAACATTTTGTCAGTTAAATACGAATATTTTTTAGGAAATGTCAAATTAGCGTTTCGTCATTATTAATTTATTAAGCTTTTAGTTTGCTATTACATTAGTGTTAATAAGTAATTAATTTTTCTTTTATCAAAAAGAATGGAAAATTTTATAAATGCGGAATTGTCAGATGTGCATTTTGTCTATGGTCGAAGTAATGGAAATGATTGGCAAGCTTGACGATTTGTATGCTGAGTTGTATCCAGGACGTAGGGTACCTCATCACACAATATTTGCTCGTCTTCATCAACGTTCGTTTGCGCGAAAATGGTTCATTTAAGAAACAAACGATTGACAATGGGCGCCCTCGAGAAGTACGAACTGTGCAACTAGAAGAAGCAGTTCTCGAGTTAATTGCGGAGTCACCTGAAACAAGTACTCGAAAAATTGCCAACATATTGAATGTAAGCAACTTCTCTGTATTTAAAATTCTTAAAGAACAGCAATTGTCTCCGTTTCATATTGAACGTGTGCAAGCTCTACTACCTAGACTTTTTTCCGCGCATATTTTTTTGCCAATGGATTAATCATCAAATCGCTCAAATTCCTAATTTTTTAAATGCCGTTTTGTTTACTGACGAGGCTACTTTTGGACGACAGTGTATACGAAATTTCCATAACAATCACTTATGGGCTGAGGAAAACCCCCATGGAATCTTTGAAGCTCATTTTCAGCATCAGTTTTCCGTAAATGTATGATGGCTTGGGGTAATTGATGATCATTTAATCGGTCCATGTTTCCTCCCACGACTAACAGGCAAATCTTATCTTAATTTCCTACAGGAAGAGTTACCTGTTCTTCTTGAAGAAATTTCTCTACAGCTGAGACAACACCTATGGTACATGCATGATGGTGCACCAGCCCATTTTAGCATTAATGTACGTAATCACTTGACACAGTATATCCAAATCATTGGATAGGTAGGGGAGGCACGGAACATTGGCCTGCTCGATCGCCGGATTTAAATCCTCTTGATTTTTGCATTTGGGGTTTTCTTAAGTCATTACTTTATTCCACTCCCATTGAAAATGTTGATGACCTGAGGAATCGAATTATAGTCGGCTGTGAGACAATAAGAAATATACCAGGAATATTTGCGCGAATACGACAATCAATGAGGCAAAGAGTTGTATCTTGTGTCACGTCTGAGGGAGGTCATTTTGAACATTTGTTGCAGCTTTGCGCCTTTTCAAAATTTTATTAGTGTTATTTTCTGTTATTGTTCTGGTTTAATGTTATTGTATTAGATAGTTCTTGATAATGTATTAAAGAAATAAAAAATACGCGTTAAGATGTTTTATTTCTCTGCATCAAAACGGCGCCCCATACGAAGAAAAGGCAAGACAGATTTTTTGTCATAAATTGAACGAGGAACTCCAAAATGATTTTTAATTTGTAATATCTCAGTGACGTACCATTTTTTTCTTTAAAAAAATGGAGATTACCCGAACGCTCTCCAATGATGAACATAAAATTCTTAATTGCGTGTCAAAAAATGCGTAATAACTATCTCTTAAAACCCACCAAATTTCATTTGCATATCTCGACCGGTTTAAGAGCAATAAATTAAATCGTCAATTTTTAAGAAAAACCTTGACACCCCGTATTTCTGAAAACGAATCATTTGCGGACATACGCTTATAAGCAAACTGCCATTATTTTCTCATGTAGAATCACCCCCTGAAATTTGTTGCACTTATTTACTAACACCCTGTATACTAGACTACTGGACAATGCCAAGACCTACGTCAATTTCTAATACTATTTTTTTTTTGGAGTGACGAAAACTTGAAATTAGTAAGTATAAAATTATTAGATATAATATAATAATATACATTCTTGATAATATTTTTGACATACCCAAGTTAATCTGGTAGCTTTTTACATGGGTTTGACAGTAAAAATGTACAAACCCATGAAAAATCATTTTCATCGACACATTGGCTTTTTATTGATATAATTAGTAATCACAATGACCGAGCCGTAAGAAATAGGACCCCGAACATGGACCACGAAAATGTTCTCCGGAGGGTGTAAACTCTAATTTTCACCTTTCCTCTATATCCTTATCGGTGAACATAATTCATAAATTAAAATGCAAACTTGTATGTAATTGTGATTAATTTTTAAAAATCATTTAAGTTTAAAATTGTTTATTAAACTGCTCAATTTTGACAATGAAATTTGTAAAATTTTTTAAGAATTTTTGAAGTTGAAAATTTTGTATTAAACTTTTAAATAAAATACTTAACTTTCAAAGTATTTTTTCAATAATTTTAGGACACCCTGTATATGCATATTTATTTACTCACCATAATTTTCTATCCATTTTTTAACTCGTTCTTTACCACCATATTTTCCCGATGGAAATCGATGTAATATTATATTGGGAAATTTTCCTTTAGATTTTCCACATTTATAATATTGACATAATATATTTCCTGCCATTATTAATTTATTTTAAATATGTAAACAGTAAACAGAACACCGAATCAACAACACCAGTTTTTTATGCATTACATAGTGGCGATTTTTTGTATTCCAAATTTCCAATCTTACTTAGAGCCATGTAGACACGAATTACTATACCCCTTGTATAATAACAGTACAGTAGAGACCGCCTAGACCTACAGTGAGTTCTTTAGCACAAATTTCAGAAATATTAATAACTGATACAGACCATAGATGTCCATACAATCTTTCGTATCATTTTATTGGTTAACAAAATTTACATGGGTATTATATTACTATATTTCCTTATACAATGATGCTACTTACATATATAATCATTTAATAGTGCACAATAAAAGCTAAACTAAGATTTAAACTTATTATATTTAGGCCTTAAAATAATACTAACAAAATACACAAATTACGAAGAATCAACTGAAAATTATAAATTACATAGGACGCATGGTTAATTTTAAATATGTACATATAAAAATTAAAGAGGTCAAAAAAATTAGTGTATCAAATCAACACTTATTTAAACATAGAAAATAAAGGTGGTTACTGTAAAATTCGTTTAGCCAACAAGCCAAAGTCGTCATAATCTTGCCATCCACATGTACACAACTCCCACTCATAAGGACAACACAAATAATTAATTTAGGACAGGACAAATAATGAATATCAGTCTGGAAGTGTGAATTGATTTTGTACAAATATAATTTAAATAAAATAAAGAACTTTCCACTACCAGGTACATAATAATTTTCAATGCACTGCTTTCTGGTTTACTGTTGCGCTTCTCTCGAACATCATGTGGACAATCGAATACCGAGTTTCTTAGATAGAAGTGAAAAAGGGGACAGATAGTATTGCTAAAAACTACCTCTACATGGGAATGGCAAAGTTAGGAGGAGGTTTTGAACATTTTTATAAAGATATTTCAAAACCAATGATTATTTATTTCTTGAAAAAATAATGTAAGTAGAAATTTTTTTTTATGTTTCAGTTGATGCGGCTGCAGACATTGCTTGTATTTAGTTTTGAAATCGCAGTAATTACACCTGTACATCTGAACCTGAGAAGGATCTTTATGTTTCAGTTGATGCGATTTGAGATATCTCTTGTGTATAGTTTTGTAACCGCAGTCATTACACCTGTATGTTTCAACCTGCAAAGGAACTTTGTGTTTCAGTTGGTGTTTTTTCATATAACACTTGTATATAGTTTTGTAATCACAGTCATTGCACCTGTACGTTTGAACCTGCAAAGGATCTTTGTGTTTCAGTTGGTGTTTATTCATATTAGATTTGTATTTAGTTTTATAAACGCAGTCCTTACACTTGTGCATTTGCATCTGCGAAGGATCTTTATGTATCAACTGATGTGTGGTAAAGTTTCCCTTATTCTTTGATTCGTATGTGCAGTCATCACATTTATAAATGGGCAGTTGTAAAGTGTCATTATTCGGTAATGCGGTGTATTTGGTTTTATGGTCACATTCTACACGATTGTTTGAGTTTTTGTGTTTTATATAAAGAATATTAAAACTGACTTTCCGCTTTGTTGTGAAATCACAAAAGTCACACTCACACAATCGTCCTCCGGATGCGCTTTTGTGTTTCACCTGGTGCTTAGCAAGCTCACACTTGTGCTTTGTCTTGTAATCATATGATCCGCATCGGTGCTTACGCATTTCCGAAGGATCTTTATGTCCCAATTGATGTTCCTGAACAATGTTATTTTCTGTTTCGGACTCACACGATTCATATTTATATGTTTCCGAACCGTTCTCGTGTCTCGCACGGTGTGCTATAAAACGGCTCTCGCTTCCAGTTTTGTAAATACCTTTATCACATTTGTAAAATACTTTGTCATCCTGCTTATCTTTCGTATTACATTCATTTGTCAATCTATTCTCATGTTTACATCCATCCTCTTCTGCATCTCTAAGGACACTCTTCATGAATGATCCACTATCGGAGCTCTGCAGTAGCGAGTCACTGAAAAAATTACATATACAGGGTATTTTCCCAAGTGAGGTGTTAATTCTAAGGGGGTCATAGGTTGCTGCAAATGCAATTATGCAAGATTCCGAACTCCACAAGACATTATTTCAGTTTTATTAGCACATCAATCAAATTCTTGATGACAATTAGTAATATTTTTATAGAAGATATGTTAAAAATAATTAATTATGCGGAAATCCTCAGAAATACAGGAAATTAACGCAAGAGATGCAAAATTAAATAAGATCTGGAGTTATACAATTACCTTGTAAAATTTTTGTTAAAATCTTACCTCCTTTCCTCATCTTCCGATTTTATGTCGATACTTTCAGCTTTAATTGACATTTCCCTCCCGTTGATATCGAATTCTATGTCCTGGTTTTCAGTCTTAAGGAATAAATCGGATGGCGACGTATCTATCTGACTTTCTGCCGCTGCGCTATTAAAAATACCTCTAGTTTTTTCCTGTACGTCTGAGCAATTTTTTAGGAAACTGTTGTGGATGCACACAGACTCAAAGCATTCCTTACATACAACGGGATCTTTGATGATATTTATAATCTGCAAAGTATAGTTTTCTAAATTCTGAGAAAGGCAAGTATTTAATATCGTTCATACCAATTCAGGAGCCAGTTTCTCGATAGCTTCGAGTTCCTCTTTACGTATGCACCTAACCTCACTTTCTACTGGCTCCATACACAATCGACATATTTTCTGACCATCTGAAATATCCATTGACTCGCTTGTCTTTTCCTTCGTATACACATCTCTTATATCGAGCTCTAACATTTTTTCACAATCCAAATATGGAATAATTGTGTAATCGGTCTTCAGACAAGCTGACTTAAATTCTAATGCCGCATATAATTTTCTTCTGCAGGCATTACATATAACCTCGTTGCCCTCGCTATCAAATTTCTGAAAAATATGCAGCTTTAACCAGAAAGTCAGTAACTGTGACGGAAAATATCAGCAGTAAAATCAATTGAAATAGTAAAAAATAATATGTATGATTGACTTACCAATTTCAGCAAAAGAATATCTAAAATATCCCTAATAACGTTGTTTATTACCTCAAAACCTTCAACGGTTATAGTTTTTAGGCAAAGCTTGCACGAAGTTTCTTGAACACCACTCATTACAACAATTTTCTTTGAAATGTAAATATAAAACCGTAACTTGTGTCGATTGTTTAACCTCAATGAAAACCAGTGTTGCCAGATGGAAATTTCTGTCAACAGTAGAAATGTAGCCAAAAAAACAGATTTCTTTTTTCAACAGGAGATTTTAATAAATATATTTTTTAATAGAGGAACACAAGTACATGCACAAAATATATAAATGAAGGAGTTGGTTTAATAGTTTTCAACTACATCGCTACGTCACGTGATTTGACAACTGTCAGTTGTCAAAATGATAAATCCCAGAATCCCGCTGAAGTAAACGAACTCGCCTTCTATTCTGTTATAATAGGCCTAGTTCATATAAACACGAATTGCGGATTTAAAATTTAAATATGTACATGAACTGGGCTACAGAAAATATAACAGGACTGTGAAAATATTGACAGTGTCGTACTAAAATATTCTTATTCAGGGGAAAATTAGTATAATCAACAGAAGGTTTCATAGAGAAACCAGAAGAATAGACATTTAAACTAAAAACAGGAGATCTCATAGTGAAAACAGTAGAACAGGAGAGTGAGAGTGAAAACAGGAGATCTCCTGTTAAAACAGGAGATCTGGTAACACTGACTGAACACGGCCGTATATACTATACTTCGAGCATATACTACTCAGGGCCCGAGAACTTATACTTGAAAATATGGGGAAACTGGGAACCACGTGACTTGAGATGGATATACAAGTTGGAGAAAGAGTCTATAGATGTCGCCACNCGTAGGTTTTATTTGTAAAAAAGGGGGTGACCCCTGTCCAGTTGTACACCACTGGTTGAACCTTTAAAGCTAATATTTCAGGGAATATAAGGCCTACTATCATACATTATATGTACCAAATTTTATTGAGATCGGTTAATAGATTCCAGAGATATGAACAAAAAATCAAATTTTTTTGACAACTTCAACACCCTGTATCTCTAAAACGGTGCCTTTCCAGACCTATGTTTATAAGGCAAACTCCTATTATTTTAAAGAGATCTATCTGCCCTCGAAGTTTCCTGCACAAAATTCGGACCACCCTGTATGTTTTGTGGTCAACAATTATCAAATTAGTAAATTATTATTTTTGTTTTCAAATATTTAAATAATTACGATTTCTTGGACTCCAGACATCATTGAATAATTGTGTATAGCTTTTTGTGTGATGTGGTTTTTACAATGCAAGATAAATCGTGTAACCGTGTGTTCGTGCAACCTGGGTGGCTTTCGTTTTGCCAAAAATAGTAACTGTTAGCAACTAATATCAGTTCAGAGTAACTCTAACTTGCTATTAGGTGCTGATAGCTACTATTTTCGCCAAATCGAAAGGTATACTGTAACACAGATCTTATCAAATTTAATATAATTTTGAATTTAAATGAAAGTCGCGAACTACATACAGTCGTGTGTCCGAGTTAAGCATTACCCACCCATGTAAAATTGTTATTTGTTGACCCATTTGTTTCAACTTTTTTTTTTTGTTTGATAGATCTCAGAAAAAGGAGTAGAATGTATAATTTCGGTACCTATTTTCGTGATCTAAACCATAGCCAACTGAGACGCGAAATTTATAGGAAGAAAAAACGAGAAGTAATATTAGCGATTTTTTTTCGACAAAAACTGCAACGGATCCTTATTCAGGACTATCTAAAACCCTGCTATACCAATTTTTGTTGTGATAGAATACAGGGTGTTGCAGAAAATTAAACTAACTGAAGATTTATTTACGAAACACATTTATTTGAATATTGTGAATCAGTATTATTCAAATTAGTAATAAAGGAAACATCATTATTATTATTGTTACTATTTTTTTTTACAGTTACGACTATTAATAGAGTTTTTGATGAAAATGGAAGTGTAAGTAAAGTTTTTTAAAAACATTACAAAAAATCATCTGTTGTGCCGGATAATTTATTGTTGATAACAATGTACATGGGATTTAGAAAAAATGTATATGTTTGAAATCAATTTCGTTTTTATCAAGTCTTTCAAATGTATTCCCTCCTTGCTGTCAGCTGATTGCGACGTTGCCACATTAATCCTCAAGTCAGACAGAAATGCAATTATTGGTTTCTGTTTCTAATTAATACAGCTGTACTATGTTCAAAACTTACATTAGTTTTACATCAAAAATAAGATAATGCTGCGTGTGTACTATCTATGGAAAAGTTTTGTTTCACAATTTCTAGAATTTTTTTCTCAGTTATGGGCAAAAAAGAGCCGCACCGTTCATCTTCGCCATATAAACCCATGTTAAAATGAACAACTGTCAACAACAATATCTCAAAATCTAGATTCAAAATAAAATTCAAAAAAATATGACGCACAGAGAGAGCACTGGGTAATACGCTATATAAATTTCAAGTACACCTGTGCATTTTACTAAACCTGATACACCTCCTCAAGTATCATATTATTAGCACTATTTTTACCCGAATGAAGGCGCCACAAATTTAATTCTCGTCATGATTTTAGCATGTAGTTCCTAGGATTCTAGAACAGTTAACATTTTGGTTCAGATCAACTTGCAGGTTTTTATGTACAGAAGAACAAAAACTGTGTAAAAATAAACAAAAGTAAAGGGTTCCTTTAAACAGATTAAGTATAGTGCATATGTACTGAAATTGTATTTATTCATTTAATGCTACATACATATATAATCGTATAACCATATAATAGGGCACAATAAAAGCTAAACATATAAACTTATAATTAGGCCTTAAAATAATACCAATTAAATACAATAGGCAACAGTGTTAGTACAATAACGTTTCTTTGCACTTGTAACCCTGTTCCCCCTACACAAATTACGAAGAATCAAATGAAAATTATAAATTACATAGGATGCAGGGTTAATTTTAAATGTGTACATATAAAAATTAAAGAGGTCAAAAAAAATTACTTATTTAAACATGGAAAATAAAGGTGGTTACTGCAAAATTCGTTTAGCCAACAGTCCTTCAAGTCAAAGCGCTCATAATCTTCCCATCCACATGTTTACAACTCCTACTCATAAAGACAACACAAAATAATTAATTTGGGACAGGACAAATAATGAACATCAGGCTGGAAGTGTGAACTGATTTTATACAAATACAATTTAAATAAAATAAAAAACTTCCCACTACAAGGTACACAATAATTTTTGAGGCACTGCTTTCTGGTTTACCGCAACGCTTGTCTCGAAAATCATGTAGACAATCGAACGCCAAGTTTCTAAGCTAGAAGTGTAAAACGGGACAGATAATATTGCTAAAAATCACCCATGCATCAGAATTGCAAGAGGACACTGAACATTTTCTAAAGATATTTCAAAATTTTCGACATTTCTCCTTAGTTCATTAAAAAGTTGAGTTTACAAGTTTATACGACATCAGCAACACTGCCTAGTCACAGCGAAGTCAGTAGTTCTCAACAGTTTTAAGACAATGCATATTTATTTTGTTTCTATCTTTTTTTTTTTTTGAAGAAAAAACTATTAACTGCATGTTCTACATAGTAAACTCTCTCGTCGTTTAGAATACACATGTACACATTTAACATTCACTCTGAATATTGGTAATGAAATATATATATTTTTAAACATAGAAAAAGCAGGTGTATATTACAAAGTATTCATTTTAATGCATTGTTACAAAAGCACTAGTCCGATATCACTTGTCTCTTTCTGTTTCAGCGAGAGTTTTTGTTTGAACCGATGTTTTTCACGACAGGCTTTACATTCTACTTTATATTCACATATGATAAGGTCGGTCCCTTAAATACCTCAATTTTTGACTGGATTTTGCGTTTCAATGGGCCGTACTTCACACCCACAAATGTTTTTTGTGCAGCAACAGATATCTCCTTAGAGACTTCTTATGCCTGGTTCCAGAATCACATTGATGCATTTGAAATTGCGACATACCTTTGCATGCTCATCCCAGCGTTGCCAGATTTTTTTTTGGGCAGAGGGATTTTGATATCTTTTGAGTAAAAAAACGGGACATACTAAAAAAAACGTATATAATCAATAGTTTTTAACTACTTATGCTTTTATTTGAGTTTCAGATTAAGTTTACATGACGATAGATAGCCAAAATTGCCATAGAAAATGTATTTTAATAAAAATATGTTACTTTACTATACTACTGGTCGCACCATCGAGTAATAACCGAAAAGCGGGACTGATAATGTCCCACGCGGGACGTTTAATTTTGGGCTAAAATTCTGGAAGTCTGGCAACGCTGGCTTATACATACTCACCCAAATGTTTGTACTTGTGAAGGCTCTCTATGCTTCAGCATGTCAGGCATTTGGATTCATAATCACAGCCGGTACACTTTCTCTATGTGTCAGTTGGTGTTTTTTAACAGCACACTTGTATTTAGTTTTGAAATCGCAGTCATTACACCTGTACATCTGCACCTGAGAAAGATCTTTATGCTTCAGTTGATGCCGTTTGATATAACTCTTGTATTTAGTTTTGAAATAGCAGTCGTTACACCTGTACATTTGAACCTGCGAAGGATCTTTGTGTTTCAGTTGGTGATTTTTCATATGAAACTTGTATTTAGTTTCGAAATCGCAGTCGTTACACCTGTACATCTGCACCTGAGAAGAATCTTTATGCTTCAGTTGATGCCGTTTGATATAACTCTTGTATTTAGTTTTGAAATCGCAGTCGTTACACCTGTACGTTTGAACCTGCGAAAGATCTTTGTGTTTCAGTTGGTGACTTTTCATATGAAACTTGTATTTAGTTTCGTAATCGCAGTTGTTACACCTGTACAATTGTACCTGGGAAGGATCTCTATGCTGCAGTTGATGACTTTTCATATAACTCTTGTATTTAGTTTTGAAATTGCAGTCGTCACATTTGTACATTTGCACCTGCGAAGGATCTTTATGTACCAACTGATGACTGATAAAGTTTCTATTATTCTTTGATTCGTATGTGCAACCATTACATTTATAAATGGGCAGTTGTAAAGTGCCCTTATTCGGTAATGCGGTGTATTCGGTTTTATAGTCACATTCTACACGATTGGTCGAGTTTTTGTGTTTTATGTAATGACTATTAAAACTGACTTTATGCTTTGTTGTGAAATCACAAAAGTCGCACTTGTAAAATCGTCCTTCAGATGCGCTTTTGTGTTTCACCTGACGCTTATCAAGCTCACACCTGTGCCTTGTCTTGTAATCACATGATCCGCATTGATGCATACGCATTTCCGAAGGATCTTTAGGGCTCAATGGATGTTCCTGAAAATTTTTTTTATTTTCAGTTTGATACTCACACGATTCACATTTATATGCTTCCCAATCGTCCTTGTCTACAGAACGGTGTGTTATAAAACAGCTCTCGCTTCCAGTTTTGTAAATACATTTATCACATTTGTAAAATACTTTGTGGTTCTGCTTGACTTTCGTATTACATTGGTTTGTCGATCTATTCTCATGTGTACATTCATCCTCTTCTGCATCGCTAAGGACGCTCTTCTCGAATGATTCACTATCGGAGCTCTGCAGTAGCGAGTCGCTGAAAATATTACATATACATGGTATTTTCCCATGTAAGGTGTTAATTCTAGGGGGTGATAGGTTATTGAAAATGCAATTATGCAAGTTTCTGAACTCCACAAGACATTAGTTCAGTTTTATTATCATATAAATCAAATTATTGATGACAATTATTAATATTTTTATTGATATGTTAAAAATAATGAATTATGCGAAAACCTTCAGAAACACAAGAAATTAATGCAAGAGAGGCTAAATTAAATTTTTATATTATTGTTAAAATAGTCTTCTCTTACCTGCATTCTTCATCTTCCGATTTTATGTCGATACTTTCAGCTTTGATTGACATTTCCGTCCCGTTGATATCGAATTCTTTGTCCTCGTTTTCAGTCTTAACGAATAAATCAACCGGCGACGTATCTATCTGACTTTCTGTTGCTGCGCTATTAAAAATACCTCCAATTTTTTCCTGTACTTCCGAGCAATTTTTTAGGAAACTGTTGTGGGTGCACACAGAATCAAAGCATTCCTTACACACAACGGGATCTTTGATGATATTTATATTCTGCAAAGTAGTTTCATTAAATTGCGAAAAATTAACTATTTAACATCACTGGTACCATTTCAGGAGCCAATTTCTCGATAGCTTCAAGTTCCTCTCCACAAATGCACCTAAACTCACTTTCTACTGGATGCATACACAATCGACATATTTTGTGACCATCTGAAATATCCATTGACTGGCTTGTCTTTTCCTTCGTATACACGTCCCTTATATCGAGCTGTAACATTTTTTCACAATCCACATATGGAATAATTCTGTAATCGGTCTTCAAACAAGTTGCCTTAAATTCGAATACTGCATTTAATTTTCTTCTGCAAACGTTACATATAACCTCTTTACCCTCGCTATCAAATTTCTGAAATATATGCAACTTTAACCAAAGAGAAAGAAAATAACTTTGGCAAAAAATATCAATTATTGTTAAGTCGCTCTAATGTGTTGAGGTGTCCGAATTGAGATATACAGCGCATCCCAGAAGTATCGCAAAAGATTCGTATTTTATTTTGTTACGTTTTCACAAAAATGTTAAGATACGTCAATTAGTAAATAGGAATTGTCGTTTTGTCACGTTGCTTAAACCTTTTTTGCACAATACTTCATAAACCTATGTCGTCAACGACATATTTTTTAAATGGTACTACCTAATTTTTTAGGCATAAAAGGATAGCCCCAAAGTAGGCCGAACCCTATATCGAAGCGTATCCCTTTAAAAGGGCTATCCATTTATGCCTAAAAAATTAGGTAGTGCTATTTAAAAAAAAATTTCGATGATGTCATAGGTTTATGAAACATTGTGCAAAGAAGGTTTAAGCAACGTGAGAAAACGACAATTCCTATACAGGATGTTTGTAAAAAAGTGCGAAATATTTTAGGGCGTGGTTGCCGAAGTTGTTTTGTGAAAAAAAAAGGTCATATAAACGTAGGTTGAAACATGTATGCCTCGTTTCCGAGATACAGTTTCAATTTTATTGAAATTTATTTTTTTTATTTTTTTTTTCAGCGAGTTTTGAAGATTTTGACCAGAAATTTGAAGAGGGACTTTGGAGGGATAAATGAGTATTTTTTGGGGTGATCCGAATATTTCTACTTGCACCAGTGGCATTCGTGCGAGAATGCCACCATTTTTTTTAATAAAAAAAAATGGTACGCTACTGACTTTTCCCTTTTGATATTTTTTTAGAATTCCTTCAATTCTGAATGAAAATGGTCTCTTCAATTTTTTTCGTAGGCTGCACCGTTTTCGAGGGAAAAGTAAAACATATTTTATTGCAAGTTGTGTGTATTTTTAATTTCTATTGACGATTTGATTTCTAAATAAAGTACAACCATCAAATTTCGAGTCAATACCTTTAAAACGCTGAAATAATTAATAAAAATAAATAAATAATTAAAATTTAAATACCCTGCATCTCGGAAACGAACCATATTTCGTCCTACGTTTGTATGAACTTATTTCACACCCTGTATACAATTGACGTGTTTTAACGTTTGTGTAAAAAGGCTACATGAAATAAAATACGAACTTTTTACGACAGGGTGTCCGCAAATTTCACCGACAACGTCTGACTGATATCCACGCCATAAATAAATACAATCTATGAAAAAAATTTAAATAAAAAATTTTTGGTTTTAGTGTTACATGCCTTCGGTTGTCAAAAATAAAACTAATTTAATTAATAACTTGATAACCCTTTTACCGATGGCGTTAAAAATTGGCACATTTATTTGGACTACTACGGCGTATTATTTCTTAAAGCTTTAGTCAAATCGTTATACTGGGTGATAGTTTTCTCCGGTTAACATTTAGTGGTCGTATTTTAAATGGTAAGGTAATTTTAACTCCAATACGCTCGGGTTCACATAAACGTGCCATTTTGCGAGAAAATTATTCACACTAGATGTATTTTTGACATGTGTTGTCAAGATAACCACTATTAGACAAAAGAACGACGCGGCGTTGTTATGGAGGTGGAAACTTTCAAAGATAACTTGATGCAGTAAAATATTAATGTGTAATAATTTATAAGAAAATGATTTTCAAACTTCGATATCTCAAGAACGATTAAGTTTAGGTACATGATGTGCTATACGATTTTTGTTTAGAATTTCGAGAAGAATTAAAATACGGAATAATATACAGGGTATTCCCATAAAGAAGAAGCAACTTTGTTTCGTTTCAACTTTCCTTTATAGCAATAGCTTTAAAAAAACGTGTTATGATTTTTTTATAGCTATCTTACTTTAGGAGACAACCGACCGTTTCCATACATATCAGCGACCCCGAACTAATGCATATCTATCACTGACTTACCAATTTCAGCAAAAGAACATCTAAAATATCTCTAATAACGTCGTTTATTACCTCAAAACCTTTANGCAGGGTTGCGTTTTATTGCTAGTGGCGCCCTAGATTTTGATATCTGTATTGAAAATATTTTACTGAACCTACACCCTTCAGGCTGAGTGATTTGTCGGCACCTTTGTTATGCACTTACGCTTCCAAACTACCTCTACGTTTTTTTTATTTATTCTTTTTTTACTTCTTTTCCCTTGTTTTTTTTTCTTATATGTGTATATATTTTGTACAAATAGTTTTTTAAACAAAAAAAATTATAACTAAGCGTAGCACTCGGAAACGAACCATATTTCGTCCTACATTTGTATGAACTTTTTTCACACCCTGTATACTAATTGACGTGTTTTAACGTTTTTGTAAAAAGGCTACACGAAATAAAATACGAATTTTTTACGACATGGTGTCCGCAAATTTCACCGACAACGTCTGACTGATATCCACGCCATAAATAAATACAATCTATGAAAAAAATTTAAATAAAAAATTTTTGGTTTTAGTGTTACATGCCTTCGGTTGTCAAAAATAAAACTAATTTAATTAATAACTTGATAACCCTTTTACCGATGGCGTTAAAAATTGGCACATTTATTTGGACTACTACGGCGTATTATTTCTTAAAGCTTTAGTCAAATCGTTATACTGGGTGATAGTTTTCTCCGGTTAACATTTAGTGGTCGTATTTTAAATGGTAAGGTAATTTTAACTCCAATACGCTCGGGTTCACATAAACGTGCCATTTTGCGAGAAAATTATTCACACTAGATGTATTTTTGACATGTGTTGTCAAGATAACCACTATTAGACAAAAGAACGACGCGGCGTTGTTATGGAGGTGGAAACTTTCAAAGATAACTTGATGCAGTAAAATATTAATGTGTAATAATTTATAAGAAAATGATTTTCAAACTTCGATATCTCAAGAACGATTAAGTTTAGGTACATGATGTGCTATACGATTTTTGTTTAGAATTTCGAGAAGAATTAAAATACGGAATAATATACAGGGTATTCCCATAAAGAAGAAGCAACTTTGTTTCGTTTCAACTTTCCTTTATAGCAATAGCTTTAAAAAAACGTGTTATGATTTTTTTATAGCTATCTTACTTTAGGAGACAACCGACCGTTTCCATACATATCAGCGACCCCGAACTAATGCATATCTATCACTGACTTACCAATTTCAGCAAAAGAACATCTAAAATATCTCTAATAACGTCGTTTATTACCTCAAAACCTTCAACGGTTACAGTTTTGAGGCAAAGCTTGCACGAAGTTTCTTGAACATCAGTCATTGCAACAATTTTCGTTGAAATATAGATATAAAACCGTAACCTGTGTTATTTAACCTCGATGAAAACATCGAATAGAATTACTGCTCTTCTTCTTCCTCTTATGTTAACGGAACAACAAGAATGATAAAGTCCCGTCTAAAATTCTTTTGCTGTATGATTATGAATTGCCGAAATAAATTGATGTAACAAGTTTTCTTGTACCAGCACCAACTAGTTCTTCGAAACGTTGGTTGACATCTGAAAAACTTGTTTTTTGTTCTTGAATTCTCTTTGCGTATAACTATTACAGTTGCATTGTCTGTATTAAATGCAGTTTCCAATTTACTTGAAACCAAGTAGCAACTATAATGTATTTTGCATTTGAAAATTTGTTCTATCAGCAGAAGACGTCATCAACGAGTCGCCGAATTTCGATCTGAAGCAAATTGTAACTATATATTATACAGGGTGTCCCTGAAAAGGATGGACAACGCTTGACCACAGGTTTCTTGGATGAAAATAAGACTATTTAGCATAACTTACCTATATACAAAAGAAATATAAACTTCTAAATATAGAACAGATAACCTAGTTTTTTTTTCAGTTAATTTGAAAATTGTTTTTCTTGGAAACTTCCAATTTGGTACACATATTTTCTTGTATAAGTCCAATATAAATATAGAATTTGTTGAGAATCCATATACAGGATGTTCTTATTCTAGTGCCTGTGCGGCACTGTCTATCCCTTAACTTTTTTGTGTACGCCAGCACACGACAGAATTTGTATTTTTTAAAATAAGCACTATTTTAGAAGATTTTTTACCGCTTACAAAATTTTGATATCGTTTATGGATTTTGAGTAAAATTGGCATTTTTAATAATAATAATAATTGTTTATTAAATAGGATATCCTAATATACACAAATCAATTTAAATTTAAAAATAAATTCAAGCACACATTAAGAGGATAGACAAACTAAGGATCAATTAACACATATTATTTACTTTTATGTATTTAACAAGCTCTCTTTTAAATGCAACAAGTGACTGGCATCTTTTTAACTTTACTGGTAATCTATTGAAATTAACAACCCCTTCATTAAATAGACAATTCGTTGTATGACAATAATAAATATAGAAGTTATCGACACCTCTAGTAAAGTAGTCATGAATTTCATGATTCCTTTTATAATATACTGGTTAAAATAATCAGGTAACAAATTATTTATAAGCTTATATATAAAAACCATTGTACAGTAGTATAATCGATTTTTAACAGAAAACCACTGAAGAGCAGATAGTATAAAATCAATGGAGTATATTTATTACATCTTAATATAATTCTCATGTCTCGGCACTGTAACTTCTGCAACTGTGATATCTTATTCAAATTAAGCATACTAAGTACCGATGGACAGTACTCAAAATGTGGTCTAATTATAGTATTGTATACTGTAACTCTACATTGCATAGTTAAATGACCACAAATTCTTGAAAAGAAGAATAGTTTCTTAGATATTTTATTATAAACATATTTAAAATGAGTATTAAAACAGAGTGTATTGTCAAGCAAGAAACCAAGATATTTAATTTCAGTGACAAATTCAATATTTTCATTATCGATAGTTAAATGACAACCATTAATGTCAATATTATTATACCTATATTTGGTTGTGATTATCATAGCTTTTGTTTTATTGGCATTTGATTTTAATTTGTTAACTTGCAGGTATTTATTAACACACTTCAAGGTTTCGTTCATAGTATTTATACACGGAGTTAAACTATGACCGCTACATGCTAAAAGAGTATCATCTGCAAATAAATTAATAAATTCAGAATTGACAAATAGTGTAATATCGTTTATGTAGATAAGAAATAATAAAGGCCCAAGCACACTGCCTTGAGGAACACACCAAGATTATTAATACATGTGTCAGATACTGATCCACCAATTCTTACTCGCTGTGCTCTGTCAGTCAAATATTCTGTTACCAATCAAGAACAGTACCATCAACTCCATAACCTTGCAACATTTTAAGTAGGATATTCCTGTCAATGGTCTCAAATGCTCTCTTTAAATCGAGAAATACAGCTACCGTAAATATATTATTATCAATGTTGTATTTAAATTTCGTTAACGAAAGTTGCAAAGCCGTTTCACATGAATATTTTCTACGAAAACCTGATGGTTACTAAATAAAATATTATTCATTTCCAAGTACTCTAATAGCTGATTGTAAACTGCTAATTCCAAAACTTTTTCAAGAGATGGTAAAGTATTTATTGGTCTAAACTCGCATGCTCTTGTTGTGTTAGGAACTTTTGGTATTGGAATAATAGTACTTGTTTTTAATTTGTTAGGAAATTTCCCATATTCTAGGGATACGTTAATAAAATTTAAAATTACATGACCTACAGAATTCACAATATGTTTTAATAATCTAGAATTTATAATATCATTAACACTACACTTATTTTCTAAACCTTTAACAAGAATGATTAATTCAGACATAGTAAACAATTTAAATTTACAAATACCAGGATACAAATTGTAGTTTATGTTCTGCCATGTAGTACCTATATTTCCAATACTTAAAGCTATATCTTCAATACTATTTATAAAATATAGGTACATTAAAGTTTTTAGCTAAACTAACTTCATTATTACATGTAATAGTATGGTCTCCAAACTCAAATTGTACATAATCGATTTTAACATTTTCATTACTATTGACTAAATCTTTAATAGTCTTCCACATAAGTTTAGGATTACTGATATGTCTGTCAATTTTTTCAAAATAGTACCTCTTTTTCTTTACTTTTAACAAATTAACCACATTATGCCTGCTCGAAGAAACACGACGTATAACTTTATAATTTGCAATATTTAGTTCAACATTTAATACATCACTTGTTGTTCGACTTAGAAATAATTTCTTCTAGTTTTTTCTTAATATACATGTAATACTCTCTCTGCGCCTTCGTCTGATCACCATATATTTTAATCCCAGGAACTTTAATATTTTTCTTAGCCTTTAGAACACCTATGGACGATTTTTATGTGAGTCGTACTTTCCCAAACGAAATACTTTTATATTATTCTTGTTCACATCAACATCCCTAAGAATATCGTTTACCACTTTAGTACTTTCATTATTTCTTTCCATACGAATTCTTTGTTGTGATTCCTTAACATTATATATAATTATATTAGACCTACGAATTTGTCTGTCCAACATTTTTTACACATTAAGTAATATAAAATCAGCTTCAGATAATTAGATTAGTTTAGTACGAGGTGCCATATAACAAAGAAACAAATTCATAACAGTAATCAGAACGGTTCAGCGTCAAGCTAGATGTCATTTAATTTTAGCTTACTTTGTTTTTTTAATATTTTCCTTACTATTGCTGCAATTTATACTTTTGCTGAACAAACTGATATGTTACTAGTTTTGGGATATTGTGATGGAAATTGTTGTGCTACTGTTCGAACATATGCTGTAAGATTTCCTAATTGAAGAATTACAAATCACAAAACATTTGCTAATGTGGAGAGACATTAAATCTTTGACAACGTACGGCTAGAATTATTTAGCTGGAGTACAAATTTTGGAAAGGGTCGAAGAAATTCCGCAAGTAAGTAAAGGGCGTGCATCGAGTCATATTCACAAACACTGCATGCTCATATATACTCATCAGAGCTGGGTAATTCCTGGTGAAAAAGTAATTAGCAATTACAATTCCCTTTTTTTTCCTGTAATTGTAATTGTATTTAAGTACTTTTTTTTATTAAAGTAATTTGGAATTGTAATTGCAGTAAAAATTGTTATAGAAATTGTAATTTGTAATTATATTATTTGAACTATCGAATTACAAATTACTTCTATAAGTACAAATACTTTTTCCAATTACAATTACTTTTTCTATTAATTATAATTACTTTTAAGATCATGCGTATTGCGTAATTGCGTACAGACTTGCAGACTTCTATTATTTCAGTTGAGGAAAGCCTTGTGCCGCGTGAACAATAATAAGTGATTTGAATTAACCTCAGAATTAACAGAGTACATTTTATTTTATTATAATTATTATTAATTTAGAAAATATACGAAGTAAAAATATGTTGTCTATAGCATCAAGTTTTATAAAAATATATATTATGTATCTATGTGTTACTGCTCTTATTTTGAGTTGAGAAAACTTCTGGTTCGGTTACTCAGCCTTTCACTCGTACTTGTTCGATTCGTAATTTTTTTAATAATAATTATTGCTTTCCAGTCTACCCAAAACTACTGTATTCTATATTTTGCAAATGTACTAACAACCAAAAAAAAGAGCATCGGGTTGAATTAATTACCTGACCAATAATATAAAATTATAGTATGAACTGAACTAGTTTAAATTATTAGATTAGGAATAAAAATATAAAAATTCTATATCAGAAAATGAATAAGAATAATCTTTTCATTTTAGTATCAATTCTAATAAATAATAAAACGCAATATTACACAACACTTTTAATTTAAATTTTTAACTTAACTTTTTCCTTTTTCTCTGTTTGGTCACTATAATTTACTTTATCATAAAAGTAATTAGAAAAGTAATTGCTAAATCCATTTTCCATGTAACTGTAATTAAATTAATATAATTCCTTTTTTAAAGAATATACTTTGTAATTGTAATTAGTTCCTTTTTTTAAAAAAGTAATTTGTAATTGTAACTATTTGTAAATTACAAGTAATTTCCCAGCTCTGATACTCATCACAACATTTGCACTCGTTTAGACTCTCTATGCTTCAACATGTGATAATTTATATCACTCCTATACTTGTATTCATAATCACACTGAGTACAGCTTATCTTTATGTTTCAGTTGATGCCGTTTGATACATGTCTTGTATTTAGTTTCGAAATCGCAGGCATTACACCTGTACATCTGGACCTGTGAAGGATCTTTATGTTTCAGTCGGTGCTGTTTGATGACATTCTTATATTTAGTTTTGTAATCACAGACATTACACTTGTACGTTTGAACCTCAGAAGGATCTTTGTGTTTCAGTTGGTGTTTTTTCATATCGCCCTTGAATTTAGTTTCGTAATCACAGTCGTTACACCTGTACATTTGAACCTGCGAAGGATCTTTGTGTCTCAGTTGGTGATTTTTCATACAACCCTTGTATTTAGTTTCATAATCGCACACATTACACTTGTACTTTTGAAGCTGCGAAGGATCTTTGTGTTTCAGTTGGTGCAGCTTGATATTTCCGTTGTATTTAGTTTCGTAATCGCAGTCGTTACACCTGTACTTTTGAACCTGCGAAGGATCTTTGTGTTTCAGTTGGTGCTTTTTGATATATTTCTTGTATATAGTTTTGTACTTACAGTCGTTACAACTGTACGTTTGAACCTGCGAAGGATCCTTGTGTTCCAGTTGGTGTTTTTTCATTTTATCCTTATATTTAGTTTCGTGATCGCAGTCATTACACTTGTACATTTGAACTTGGGAAGGATCTTTATGTTTCAGTTCATGCTGTTTGATAGAATTTTTGTATTTAGTTTCGAAATCGCAGTCGTTACACCTGTACATTTGAACCTGAGAAGGTTCTTTATGTTTCAGTTGATGCTGATTGATATATTTCTTGTATTTAGTTTCAAAATCGCAGTCATTACACCTGTACATTTGAACCTGTGAAGGATCTTTATGTTTCAGTTCATGCTCTTTGATAGAATTTTTGTATTTAGTTTCGAAATCGCAATCGTTACACTTGTACGTTTGAACCTGTGAAGGATCTTTGTGTTTCAGTTGGTGTTTTTTCATATGATCCTTGTATTTACTTTTGTAATCGCAATCCTTACACCTGTACGTTTGCACCTGCGAAGGATCTTTATGTACCAACAGATGTCTGGTAAAGTTTCTCTTATCTTTTGATTCGTATGTGCAATCCTCACATTTATAAATGGGCAGTTGTAAAGTGCCCTTATTCGGTAATGCGGTGTATTTGGTTTTATAGTCACATTCTACACGATTGATCGAGTTTTTGTGTTTTATATAATGACTATTAAAACTGACTTTCCGCTTTGTTGTAAAATCACAAAAGTCGCACTTGTACAATCGTCCTTCAGATGCGCTTTTGTGTTTCACCTGATGCTTAGCAAGCTCACACTTGTGCTTTGTCTTGTAATCATATGATCCGCATCGGTGCATACGCGTTTCCAAAGGATCTTTATGCCTCAACCGGTGTTTCTGAAAAAATTTCTTATTTTTAGATTCTGACTCACACGAATCACATTTATATGCTTCGGAATCGTTCTCGTGTCTCGCACGGTGTGCTATAAAACGGATCTCGCTTTCAGTTCCGTAAATACATTTATCACATTTGTAAAATACTTTGTCGTCCTGCTTGACTTTTGTATTACATTCGTTTGTCGATTTATTCTCATGTTTACATCCATCCTCTTCCTCATCTCTAAGGACACTCTTCATGAATGATCCACTATCGGAGCTCTGCAGTAGCGAGTCGCTGAAAAAATTACATATACAGGGTATTTTCCAAAGTCAGGTGTTAATTCTAAGGAGTCATAGGTTATTGCAAATGCAATTATGCAAGTTTCTGAACTCCACAAGACATTATTTCAGTTTTATTATCACATAAATCAAATTCTTGATGACAATTAGTAATATTTTTATTGAAGATATGTTAAAAATAATAAAATAATTATGCGGAAACCTTCAGAAATACAGGCAATTAATGCAAGAAAGGCAAAATGTACTATTACCTAGTAAAATTATTGTTAAAAGTCTTCTCTTACCTACTTTCCTCATCTTCCGATTTTATGTCGATACTTTCAGCTTTAATTGACATTTCCATCCCGTTGATATCGAATTCTATGTCCTGGTTTTCAGTCTTAAGGGATAAATCAGATGGTGACGTATCTATCTGACTTTCTGTTGCTGCACTATTAAAAATACCTCCAATTTTTTCCTGTACTTCCAAGCAATTTTTTAGGAAACTGTTGTGGGTGCACACAGAATCAAAGCATTCCTTACATACAACGGGACCTTTGATGATATTTATATTCTGCAAAGTAGTTTCATTAAATTGCGAAAAAAGTAACAATTTAATATCATTAATACCATTTCAGGAGCCAATTTTTCGATAGCTCCAAATTCCTCTTCGCGTATGCACCTAAACTCACTTTCTACTGGCTCCATACACAATCGACATATTCTCTGACTATCTGAAATATCCATTGACTCTCTGGTCTTTTCTTTCGTATACACGTCTCTTATATCGAGCTGTAACATTTTTTCACAATCCACATATGGAATAATTGTGTAATCGGTCTTCAGACAAGTTGCCTTAAATTCGAATGCTGCGTTTAACTTTCTTCTGCAGACGTTACATATAACCTCTTTGCCTTTGCTATCAAATTTCTGAAATATATGCAACTTTAACCAAGGAAAAAGAAAATCACTTTGTCAGAAAATATCAATTATTGTTGTTGTAATGTGTTGAGGTGAGTTAATTGGGAGATAGAGTGCTTCCCAAAAGTGACGCAAAATATTCGTATTTTATTTTGTGTTGCGTTTTCACAAGAATTCTAAAGTACGTCAATTAACATATAGGAATTGTCGCTTTGTCACGTTGCTTAAACCATTTTTGCGCAATGTTTTATGAACCTATGACGTCATCGACATTTTTTTTAAATAGCACTACCTAATTTTTTAGGCATAAATAAATAGCCCTCTTGAAGGGAAATGCGTCGATGTAGGGTTTGGTCTATTTCACTTTAACAGGCGCGAAAAAAAACCAGACCAATGTATTACTTAAATTAATGTAAAAAATGCGAGAGTTTCTCAAAAACAATAACTTAAAGATTTTTATTTAACAATTTTAGGTGACTTAAAGAAGATGTTCAAAGTGACCCCCGTTAACAGTTAGGCAATGGGCGGGACGATGTTCCAATTCATCCGTGGTATTTTGAATTGCCTCTGGTGGTATCCGATTAATTTCTTCTCTTATGCGCATTTTAAGCCCTCGATGGTGTCCAGTCTACCAACTCTGCTTTTTAAATAGTCCCACAATAAATGATCTAGGGGAGTTAAATCGGGCAAACGTGGTGGCCACTCAATGGTCCTCTTCGACCTATCTACCTACTTGGAACAATTTCATGCAAGTAATTCCTCCCGGCAAATACTGTCTTCTGGAACATCATTATCTACGTGATTTTTCGCATCTGTCAAAGTGAAGTAGGCCAAACCCGATATTGAAGGATTTCCCTTCAAAAGGAGACCTTTTATGTCTAAAAAAACAGGTAGTGCTATTTAAAAAATAATCTCGATGACGTCATAGGTTTATGAAACATAGCGCAAAAAAGGTTTAAGCAACGTGAGAAAACGACAATTCCTATACAGGGTGTTTGTATGAAAGTGCGAAATATTTTAGGGGGAGGTTGCCGAAGTTAATTTGTAAAAAAAAAGTTCATATAAACGTAGGTCGAAATCTGCACCGTTTCCGAGATACAGTGTTTAAATTTAAATATAAATAAAATATGAATATTTTGCGTAAAAATACAGGGTGTCCGCAAATTTCACAGACAACGTTTGACCTACGAAGAAAAATTAAATAAAAAATTTTTGGTTTTAGTTACAGGCCTTCAAAGTTGTCAAGAATAAAACTAATTTAATTTACTTTTACCGATCGCGTTAAAATTCGACACATTTATTTGGACTGTCGTGGCGTATTATTTTTTAAAGTTTTAGTCAAATCAATATACTGGGTGATAGTTTTCTCCGGTTACTTCCCCCTTTTAGCGGTCAAAACGTTTACAGTGGCCGTATTTTTTTTTAAACGGGCAGCAATAATAAAAAGGCCGTTTTATTAAAAAAAAAAATTGTCGCTTGAGAAAATCGTCTAGAGAAAGCCTTTCTTGAGAGAAATGGAATTATTTGCAGGTCTGTATGTTTCGGTTTGCGTCACGGATTTAAAACTTTTTAGTTCAGTAGGCGGTGAAAACCCCTTCATTGCTGCTAAAATATTCTTGTATAATTCATAAGAAAATGATTTTCAAAGTTCGATGCCTTGAAAACGGTTAACTTTAGGTACGTGATGTGCTATATGAATTTTGCTTAAAATTACGAGAAGAATTAAAATATGGAATAATACACAGGGTATTCCGATAAAGAAAAAGCAACTTTGTTTCGCCATAACTTTTCTTTATAGCAATAGCTTTTAAAAAACCCTAAAACGTGTCTTATGAATTTTTTATAGCTTACTTTAGGAGATAACCGACCTTTTCCATACATAACAACGATTCTGAACTAATACATATCTATCACCGACTTACCAATTTCACCAAAAGTACATCTAAAATATCTCTAGTAACGTTGTCTATTACCTCAAAACCTTCAACGGTTACAGTTTTGAGGCAAAGCTTGCACGAAGTTTCTTGAACACCAGTCATTGCAACAATATTCATTGAAATGTAAATATCAAACCGTAACTTACGTTGATTGTTTAACCTCAATGAATACATCGAATAGTGAGGGTTATTATTCTTCTTCCTCTTCTGTTATCAGAACAACAAGAATGGTAAAGTCTAGTCTATAATTCTTGCACTATGATTACGGATTGCTGGAAAAAATTGACGTAACAATTTTTGTTGTACACAGCACACAGCACTAATTTGGTTCTTCGGAATATGGCGTTCTTGGTTTACATCTGAAAAATCTGTTTTTTGTTCTGGAAGACGCTTCGCAAATAATTACGGTTGCATTGTCTATATTAAGTGGTTTTCGATTTTCTTGAAACAAAGTGGTAACTATAATGTATTTTGCATTTGAGAATTTGTCCTCCTAGATTTAAAGCAAATTGTAACACTATGACGTACTTACAGCATTCCAAACATTACTACCAGCAGATTATCTTTTATTTACGTGGCCACAAACGTTCTCTTGAATTAAAAGCTTATCACCTATTTTTATTGGGAAATGACATATTTTTGTTGGTCAAAACATGATTGAGCGTGCCCAAACGTGTTTACGAGTCGGTGGACAAAATTTTGAACGTTTAC
This sequence comes from Anoplophora glabripennis, assembly GCF_000390285.2. Lineage (NCBI taxonomy): Eukaryota > Metazoa > Arthropoda > Insecta > Coleoptera > Cerambycidae > Anoplophora > Anoplophora glabripennis. The sequence continues at coordinate 131,026 of NW_019416436.1, forward strand.
TGATTACGGTTACAAATAGAATTTAAACCAATTCTGTTTTTTGAAAAGTTAGTAATCATTACGTCTTCCCGGTTTTTTCCAAGTAGATAGCGCCATCTATCAATAATGGTAGACACTACCTTACATGGCCGCCTCGTTGTTTGAAATATTCTACAGAATATTTCAAACAACGACCGTCTATTAATTTAAAGTATACTGTAGTATTTAATAAGTATCATATATTAGCACCATTTTTACTCGAAAGATGGCGCCACAAATTCAATTCTCATGATTTTTTTTAACCACACATGCAACTTTACTGGTAAGAGATTGAAAATTATCCCCACTACTCCAGAGCCCGAGAGGACAGCGATATGCGTCTGTCCTTTTTTAGACAGAGACAAAATAAATTTCTGTTGTCTCTGTTAGCATCCATTTTGAAATTTAACAACTGACGCCGGAACTTCATCATGATTCATACGTTACAATATAATTTTAGAATTTTCAGAAAATGTAATAATGTGAATGTAGAAATTATACGTGAAACATTGCCAATGACATCAATTTACAAATGAACTACATGGTGATTTACAAACAGTGACAAAAAATGAAACCTCGAATTCTTTAGTGAATTTTAAGGTAGGTCTTTCATATAAAGTTTTTGTCTAGGTCGGTTCACTAAAACAATCCAGTGTTAAATTAATATTTTTAATTTTTTATAACATTTTAGAAACTAGTGAGTGAAATAATTTGAAATTAATCACATGAATGTATGTAAATATTGTACAAAATCGGAAGCATTTTCTTAAAAAACAATGTTCCAGTGGCTGAGATACAGGGCTTTATTATGATATTTTCGGATTCTCCTTACAATTTTCTACAAATCACCACCCCTTTATGTTTTTCGAAAAAAAAAAACATTTTCGTTGAACTGAAAACATTGTTTAAATTACAATAGAAACACTTTTTTTAATCTATTATTTAATCGAATAAAGAACATCTCATAGATGATTTTATTTGAGTAAATGCTCAAAAATACCTCAATTTGCGCAAACACAGCCTACTAATGTATCGATTAAACAGCATTGTATTCAAATATCGAAGTGTGTCTTCAGTTCATTTTTTAAGTTTTACTCAGGAAATCAGGCTTTTTGGAAAAATTTAAAAGAATAGTAATTTGTACAAAATTGGAAGAGGAATGCGAAAATATCATGATTGTTACAATAAAGCAGCGGCATACTTTTTTATTTAGACAAATATTCCAGCAGTACCCTGCAGCATTTATTTTTTAATTTTTATTTGTAAAAAATTTAAATATTTTTTAAATTTTAATACCCTGTATTTTTTTAACGAAACTTCCTAGATAAAAGCTTTATACGAAAGAGCCCTCTTAAAATTCACTAAAGAATACGAGGTTTCATTTTAGGTTAGTGTTTGCGAATCACCTTACGAATATAATGAGAAGTTATCGTATGCCCCTTTACACCCAATGAACTTATCTTATAGCCCTCGTATGTGCAATAATTGCCCTTGAAAGTGTTTCTTACTCCAAACACCGATGGCATATTTAATGCATTTTTTCATCGAGTTGCCTATCTATTTCTTACATAGTATATCTTATCTATGATTTTAACACAGTTCCTAGACCTAGAATTTTAGAAAAGTTATCATTTTGGTTCAGATCAATTTACAGATTTTTATATACAGAACAAAAACTGTGTAAAAAACAAATCAAAGTAAAGGGCTCCTTTAAACAGATCAGTACAGTGTAATGCATATGTACAGAAATTACATTTAATTCATTTAATCCTACATACATATAATATAATCATATAATAGTGCACAGTAAAATTTAAAGATTTAAATTTATATTTAGGCCTTAAAATAATACTAAGAAAATACAATAGGGAACAGTGTTAATACAATAACGTTTCTTTCCACTTGTAACCCTGTTCCCCCTACACAAATTACGAAGAATCAAATGAAAATTATAAATTACATAGGACGCAGGGTTAATTTTAAATGTGTACATATAAAAATTAGAGGTCAAAAAAATTAGTGTATCAAATCAACACTTACTTAAACATAGAAAATAAAGGTGGTTACCGCAAAATTCGTTTAGCATGCCATCCACATGTACACAACGCTTACACATAAGGACAACACAAATAATTAATTTAGGGCAGGACAAATAATGAATATCAGGCTGGAAGGGTGAATTGATTTTGTACAAATATAATTTAAATAAAATAAAAAACTTGCCAATACCAGGTACATAATAATTTTCAAGGCACTGCTTTCTGGTTTACCGCAACGCTTGTCTCGAAAATCGTGTGGACAAACGAATATCGAGTTTCAAAGCTAGAAGTGAAAAACGCAGATAGTATTGCTAAAAATCACCCATGCATCAGAATTGCAAGAGAAGGACACTTTGAACATTTAACGGTGCTTATTTCTTCTTTTCATTAGAAATTTGAGTTTACAAGTCTATACGACATCGGCAACACCGCCTAGTTGATCTCTCAACGCTTAAATACCACAGTAAAGTGAGTAGTCCTCAACAGTTTTCTATTAAGAAAAACAATTCATATTTATTTTAGTGTTTATTATTATTGCATTGTGATGAACCGGTTTTATTCTGATTTTATTATGTCCTGAATTTAGAAATATTTCTTTTTATTTCGGATTATTTTACCTCGGCGGCAAGAATTATTGATTTTTATATACATATACAGGGTGTCCGGTAAGTACCTCCTAATCTCTCGGGAGTGTATAGGGGAGGTCAAAATAAAACTAGTCCTTCCTATAATTTTTTTCCTAATGTGCCCCCTAACGGAGTTATGGGGGGTCAAAGGGGTACCTAGAAATTAACGTTTAGGGTTATAACTTTGAAACCACCCTGTATATTTTAATAAAATTTTCGTACGTTGTATTACACATGGAGCTCTACGATTTGATGCTAAAATCAACTTTTTGCTATTATCAGGTGTCCAGAAACGGACTGGCCCTATCACAATTTTTCTCAAAATTTTGACAGAAGTAATTTTATCAAACTGAAAATATTATTATTAGATACTCTGAAGGTTTTTCTTTAAAAATGGTACTCTTTATTTATTTCGAAAAAATGAACGGTTTGCGAGATAAATCGGTTTTGAAAAAAATTGGTAACAAATACAACAACAATTAAAATTTATTTTTTTACAATAAAATCATTCCCGCTAGTGCCAGCCTACAGATTCACCATAAACATTTACTGGTGGTGAATTAAGGGAATGAATAATGCCGTTTCTTGTAAAATCAACATCTATGACCAAAATACATCTACAAATTATTATTGCTCTTGTCTCCATGGAGTTCTTTTCTATTGTTTTCGTTGTTAGACCCTGTTGATTTTAAAGTACTTGTCAAAGGCGCGTGACAGAATAAAAATTCAATTTTATTGTGGTATTCGTTTTAAGCCGTTAGAAATAACATTTAAAAATGGAAGAATATTCCTGTGCAGAATATGCTGATATGCACCTAATTTATGGGGAAGCATTATGCAACTCCGTGGAGGCAAGAAGACTTTATGAGGAAAGGTTTCCGGGTCGACATTTGCCGAGTCCAAAAACTTTTGAAAGAGTTGATCGTAGTTTAAGAGAAACAGGTAAAAAAAAATAGTGAAAAACGTTAGTGAAACTAATTTCTTCCGAATCCTTTATTTAGGAAGCTTTTTGCCACGCCGTGGTGGAGCAGGAGCCCCGAGGAGAGTACGAGACCCTCATGTAGAGGAACAAATATTGGAAGACGTTGCTAATAATCCTTCAAATAGCATAAGGAAGCTTGCGGCGCAAAACAATGTTACAAAATGGGCTGTACATGAAACTCTGAAAGAACAATTGCTTTACCCGTACCACATCCAAAAAGTACATGCTATGTCTCCAGATGATTATCCAAAAAGACTTCAATACGCCAATTGGTTTTTACAGCATCATATTCGGAATCATAATTTTGGTACATCTATTTTGTTCACCGATGAAGCAGGTTTTACAAGAGACGGCATAATTAATTCGCATAATCTACATGTCTGGGATGAAGAAAACCCTCACGCTTTAGTTCAAACTCGCTACCAACAAAGGTTTATGGTGAATGTGTGGGCTGGCATTATCGGGAATCATTTGATTGGTCCATTTATTCTGGAGCAAAGACTTAATGGTGCTCTTTATTTGCAATTTTTAGAGGAAAATCTAAATATTTTGTTAGAAGAAGTGCCCCTTCAAATAAGAACTGAAATGTGGTACATGCATGACGGTGCACCACCCCACTTTGATCGTTTAGTACGTCAACATCTGACGAATGTTTTTGGTGATCGATGGATAGGTCGAGGCGGACCTGTATTATGGCCACCTAGGTCGCCCGACCTAAACCCATTAGACTTTTTTCTGTGGGGTCATTTAAAAAATAACGTTTATTCAACACCCGTAAATAGTAGAGAGGAACTTCTGCTGAGGCTAACACAGAACTGTGACCATCTCCGCAATAATCACGGAATATTATTTCAAGTGCACCGGGAAAACATTCGTAGGATTAGAAAGTGCATTGAAGTACGGGGTGCTCATTTTGAACATCTACCGAAGTAACATTTAGGTACCTTTGTTCATTGTTGAATGTTCTTTGTTGCATGTCTTGTAAGTAAGTTATTTTTCAAATGTTATTTTTAATTGGTCACTACTTGCTCATAAAGTATAGCCAACCCGTTCAAAGATTTCTGGACTTGATAAAGTTAAAGAAATTAAATGCATGAAATAATATGTAAAAAAAATAAATTTTAATTGTTGTATTTGTTACCAATTTTTTTCAAAACCGATTTATCTCGCAAACCGTTCATTTTTTCGAAATAAATAAAGAGTACCATTTTTAAAGAAAAACCTTCAGAGTATCTAATAATAATATTTTCAGTTTGATAAAATTACTTCTGTCAAAATTTTGAGAAAAATTGTGATAGGGCCAGTCCGTTTCTGGACACCTGATAATAGCAAAAAGTTGATTTTAGCATCAAATCGTAGAGCTCCATGTGTAATACAACGTACGAAAATTTTATTAAAATATACAGGGTGGTTTCAAAGTTATAACCCTAAACGTTAATTTCTAGGTACCCCTTTGACCCCCCATAACTCCGTTAGGGGGCACATTAGGAAAAAAAATTATAGGAAGGACTAGTTTTATTTTGACCTCCCCTATACACTCCCGAGAGGTTAGGAGGTACTTACCGGACAGCCTGTATATCAAATATCCGCTAGCGGGTCCGACCGGCCGTTACCACACTCTGGCAAGCCATTAGTCACGTGGAGGTCCCACCACGACTTGTGTCCATCCGGTGCGGATTTGGGTAACAAAAGCCCTCGACATTCCCCGAAACCGGCAGTTCCTAGCCAGAACTCGCTACCGATCAGAACTCGACCCGGACCAGAAGCTCCACCGCCAGCAAGTACTCTCCGCCGAAGCCAGCCCGGAATAACCAGTGAACCCAGTAAGAATTATTTTCCTTTATTATTATCCGTTCCAACCGGGTACAAGTCCGAAAAAATTTAAGTGTGGAATTACTGCGGGCCCGAGAAGAATATTCTTGGTAACCCGCACACAAATTCCACCATCCGTCTCAACCCGCACAACAGAGCAATCGTTGGATTCGGCATGTAGACCCAATCTTGACGAAGCCTGCGTGTTTACTACAGCGTTGCCTGGTGTCCCGCACCCTGATGTACGCCGAGTAATAGGGGATACGCGAACTAAGACCTAGAGTTTCGGCGTGTATACCCAATCTCCGGGTCGTTCCATATAGTATATGTACGTTTCTCCCTGGTCGGCGTGTATACCCATCAGACCAAGAAGCGTTGTATACTGAGATTCCTACAACATCAGTCACCAGGACGTATAAAACTCAAAGGCCAGTACGAATTGTAAGGCGAAATACTGTGGATCCCGTTTTACCATCCTATTTTTCCGCCTTGCACCGCCTGGACTTTCTTCACTGGTTATTGCTACCGCTTACCGCTTACCGCTTACTAATTTTGCATTGCTTGCTAGGCCGTAATACCGATATTTGACCGTCGACCTGAGTTTAAAATAATTCCGAAATAATACCGAATAATTTTGATTTATTTTCAGAATCAGCGGGGACCAATAAAAACAACTACAAATAAATTAGTTTCTTTTTATCAGACCGTTTAAAAAACACCTTTCTTTGTTTCTTAAAACCGTTTACTATTGTAAAGTAATAAATATTTTATGTTCGACTCCGTTCCTAAATATTTATTTCATTTCCAAAGGTGATATAGTTTTTAGTTTTGTCTCTTCAACACCGATTCTGTATATAATTATTGTTAATAAACTTGTAAATAGTTTCAGTCATTTAGGAGTGGGTAGAAATAAAATTGACACAATTTGTATTTGTACAAGGTATTAATATTTTTCCTTTTGAATAAATCCAGTAAAAATTGATAGGTTTATTTCTTTCACCGCCGAGGTAAACTGATAACATTCCGAAACATCAAAAACACTGATATCGTTTTGTAGAACTCCCGTTTAATTTCATATTTAAAATAAAACTACACTGAGAAAACTACTCTCTGCCGTTTTCTCCTAAAAGAAATACAATTGACCCCTGGAATTTATTTTCTTCACCTGTGCACTTTACTCTAAACCGAGGGTAAGGGTTACGTGGAGTTTCCCCCACTTAAAATATAGGGAAACTGGCGCCCGAGATTAAACCGAATATATAAATTATTGACTAATGTTACCGTTTAGTCCAGTCCGAGGAATAAAAGACCTTTCCGAAAAATTAAATTACAGGGGGTGCACACACCATAGTTGAAAGTAATAAAAAGTAACACCAACCGACCCATAGAGAGAGAACCGAGGAAAAGTGCGTCACAGCATATTTATTTCATTCCTAATTTTTTTTTTTTTTTGGACAAAAAAACTTAACTGTTTCTACATAATAAACCGTCTCGTCGTTTAGAATACACATGTACACATTTAAGATTCACTCTGAATATTGGTAATGAAAAATATAAATTTTTAAATATAGACAAAGCCGGTGTATATTACAAAGTATTCATTTTAATGCATTGTTACAAAAGCACTAGTCCGAAATCACTTGTCTCTTTCTGTTTCAGCAAAAGTTTGTTTGAACCCTTAAATAACTTCATTTTTGACTGGATTTTGCGTTTTAATGGACCGTGCTTCACACCCGCAAATGTTTTTTGTGCAGCAACAAATATCTCCTTAGAGACTTCTTATGCTTAGTTTCAGAATCACATTGATGCATTTGAACCCGTGACATACTTTCGCATGCTCATACATACTCACCCGAACATTTACACTCGTGAAAGCTCTCTATGCTTCGGCATGTGATATTTTATACAACTCCTGCAAATGGATTCATAATCACAGTCGGTACGCCTTATCTTTATGTTTCCATTGATACCGTTTGATACAACTCTTGTATTTAGTTTCAAAATCGCAGTTGTTACATTTGTACGTTTGGACCTGTGAAGAGTCTTTGTGTTTCAGTTGGTGTTTTTTCCTGCATTTGGATTCATAATCACAGTCGGTACATCTTCTCTACGTGTCAGTTGATGCCGTTTGATACAATTCTTGTATTTAGTTTCGAAATTGCAGTCATTACACCTGTACACCTGGACCTGAGAAGAATCTTTATGCTTAAGCTGATGCTGTTTGATACAACTCTTGTACTTAGTTTCGTAATCGCAATCGTGGCACCTGTACGTTTGAACCTGTGAAGGATCTTTGTGTTTCAGTTGGTGCTGTTTGATATAATACTTATGTTTAGTTTTGAAATCGCAGTGAGCACAATTATACATTTGAATCTGTGAAGGATCTTTATGTGTCAGTTGGTGTTTTTTCATATCACCCTTGTATTTAGTTTTGTAATCACAGTCGTTACACCTGTACGTTTGAACCTGCGAAGGATCTTTGTGTTTCAGTTGATGACGTTTTAAATCATCCTTGTGTCTACTTTCGTAATCGCAGTCGTTACACCTGTACATTTTGACCTGCGAAGGATCTTTATGTTTCAGTTCATGCCGTTTGATAGCACCCTTATATTTACATTCATAACTGCAGTCGTTACACCTGTACATTTGCACCTGCGAAGGATCTTTATGTATCAATTGATGTGTGGTAAAATTTGACCTATTCTTTGATTCGTATGTGCAGCCATCACATTTATAAATGGGCAGTTGTGAAGTGTCCTTATTCGGTAATTCTACATAATTGTTAGAGTTTTTATGTTTTATATAATGACTTTTAAAACTGAACTTCCCCTTTGTTTTGAAATCACAAATGTCACACTCGTACAATCGTCTTTCAGATGCACTTTTGTGTTTCGCCTGATGCTTAGCAAGCTCACATCTGCACTTTGTCTTGTAATTACATGATCCGCATCGATGCATACGCGTTTCCGAAGGATCACTATGCCTCAACCGGTGTTTCTGAAAAAATTTTTTACTTTCAGTTTCATACTCGCACAATTCACATTTATATGCTTCCGAATCATTCTCGTGTCTCCCACGATGTGTCATAAAACGACTCTCGCTTCTATTTTCGTAAATACATTTATCACATTTGTAAAATACTTTGTTGTCCTGGTTGACTTTGGTATTACATTCGTTTGTCGCTCTATTCTTATGTTTACATCCATCCTCTTCTGCATTTTTATGAACACTCTTCTCGAAAGATTCACTATCGGAGCTCTGCAGTAACGAGTCACTGAAAAAATTACATATTACAGATGCAATTATGCAATTTTCTGAACACACAAGGCATTATTTCAGTTTTATTATCATATAAATCAAATTTTTGATGACAATTAGGTCATATTTTGATTGAAAATATGTTAGAAATAATTAATTATACGAAAACCCTCAGAAACACAAGAAATTAATGCAAGAGAGGCAAAATTAAATAAGATCTGGAGTTATACGCTTACCTTATAAATTATTATTAAAATAGTCTTCTCTTACCTTCTTTCCTCATCTTCCGATTTTATGTCGATACTTTCAGCTTTGATTGACATTTCCATCTTGTTGATATCGAATTCTTTGTCCTGGTTTTCAGTGTTAACGAATAAATCAGATGGTGACGTATCTATCTGGCTTTCTGTTGCTGCGCTATTAAAAATACCTCTAATTTCTTCCTGTACTTCCGAGCAATTTTTTAGGAAACTGTTGTGGGTGCACACAGATTCAAAACATTCCTTACATACAACGGGATCTTTGATGATATTTATATTCTGCAAAGTAGTTTCATTAAATTGCAAAAAATGTAACTATTTAATATCATTGATACCATTTCAGGAGCCAACTTCTCGATAGCTTCAAGTTCCTGTTCACGTATGCACCTAAACTCACTTTCTACTGGCTCCATACACAATCGACATATTCTCCGACTATCTGAAATATCCATTGACTCGCTTATCTTTTCCTGGATGTACACATCTCTTAAGTCGAGCTGTAACATTTTTTCACAATCCATATATGGAATAATTGTGTAATCGTTCTTCAGACAAGTTGACTTAAATTCGAATGCTGCGTTTAACTTTCTTCTGCAGACGTTACATATAACCTCTTTGCCGTCGCTATAAAATTTCTGAAATATATGCAACTTTAACCATAGAGAAAGAAAATAACTTTGGCGGAAAATATCAATTATTGTTAAGTCGCTCTAATGTGTTGAGGTGTGCTAATTGAGATATACAGGGTGATTTCACTTTAAATACAGAAACTGCAGGAACAGATTAGTTGCCAAAAATAAGTAGAGTTTGCTCTATCAACTTTTTTCCTAGGGGGACCGTGGTATTCGAGATACAGGATGTTCAAGTTCCCAAATGAAATTATATTTTGTGTCATTTCTTCATAATGCGCTGAACCATTTGATTGAAATTTACTACAACGTATTCACTTAATTAGATGTAACGTAATTTTAATCTCGTAGCGTTAACCAGTGGCCTGTTACTGAAGGTTGTGCTCCGTTTCCCCAAGAAAAAAATATGCCATGGTGGTTTTTTGTAGAAACAACGTTAAATTTAGGTAATGTTACGTTAAATAAATAACAAGTGTTTCTTGATGTTTTTTAATAGTTGCAGTCGTTTAGGAGACAATTTACTTATTTGCCGAATATAATGCGCAAATTTAGTCCACCTACTCATATTTGTTTAAAATCCATCTGCAAAAATTGATTACTTTGTCTGCATTATCGGTTGGTAATCTTTACGATGATCTCGTTTTAGTATTATAATTAGATTTGTTTATTTATTCCTGAAGCTGCAGTCTTTCTTGGGCTTACGAACACGAGACGAATTGTGGCAAAAAATAGAGGAAAACTGTAATCTCCTCAGAGAATGTCATGGTATTATTTAGTTTGATATTTTTTCCAGAAATAATGTTATTTCCACAAAAAACCGCCAACGGCGTATTCTTTTCTTGAGCGGACGCCTTAGTAGCAGGTCACTGGTTAAAAGCAGGAGGTTTTTATCAAATAAACGGATTACCATAAAAGGTCTAATTAAGTGAATATGCTGTAGTACATTACATTGCATTCCGTCAACGCATTATGAAGATATGACAGAAAATATACAGGGTTGTGATTTAATAACGGATAAATTCAATAAAAGAGTGTGTAATTTTTTTAGGAAAAATCCTCGGACACGTCGATTTTGTTTTTAGATTGCGCATATTTTGACATAAAATGTAGATATACAGGGTGCCTCAAAAAAGCGTGGCAGAAAATTTTTTTTTTCTTAAATGGAACCCCCTATATATTTTTGCATTTTCGGATTTTCCGAAAAATTCTGGACATGTTTTGTGCATAATGTCCTATACCTATCTTCAACTGTTCACGAAATATTTACGTTTAAATAATAACACTTTATTGTAAATAAATTGATGTACATTCTGGAAGTTTATTTTATTAAATGCTGGAAGTGGCCGCCATTAACAGCTCTGCAGTACCCCAAACGATAGATAAATTCTTGCTGTACATTTTCAACAGTTTCTGGAGAAATATTCCTAATTACGTTATGAATACGATCTTTGAGGATATCAAGCGTGCGTGGCTTATCTTTGTACACTTCATTTTTGACATAACCCCAAAGAAAGTAGTCCAGTGGATTAAGGTCGGGTGACCTAGGTGGCCACTCTATTGATCCACGTCTGCCTATCCACCGGTTTGGGAAAACATCATCTAGGAATCTTCTAACAATCGCAGCATAATGGGGCGGTGCCCCGTCCTGTTGAAACCATAACGCTTGGTTTGGCATGTCTGGCATATTTTCATCAGGATACAGTGTCGCCAGTGCTGGAATCAAGTCGTTTACTAAAAAGTCATGATAACGTTCTCCCGTCAAAGATCCTTCAAAGAAGTATGGTCCTATTACTCTGTTATTAATAATCCCTGCCCATACATTCACCTTTTCATTATACTGAGAATGACTTTCCGTAAACCAGTGTGGATTTGCTGGTGCCCAGTACCTAAAATTTTGCCTATTTACTTCTCCATTCAAACAAAACGTTGCCTCGTCTGAAAAGCATATCTGTTTTACTAGTCTAGGGTTATTATCAGTTCTTTCGGTCATGGTCTGGCAAAACTCGTTTCTGCGATCTGGATCATCTTCAAGTAGCTCTTGAAGTAATTGAATTTTATAAGGGTGCCACTTTTCCTTCTTTAAAAATTTTGTTACAGTCGATCTATGAACTGTATTATCTAAAGCGAGCTGAGTACTTGAGAGGTTAGGATTTTCGTTTAATGAAACCAGGATATCCAGTTTTTTGTCATTAGAATTTTTCGGAAAATCCGAAAATGCAAAAATATATAGGGGGTTCCATTTACGAGAAAAAAATATTTTCTGCCACGCTTTCTTGAGGCACCCTGTATATCTACATTTTATGTTAAAATATACGCAATCTAAAAGCAAAATCGACGTGTCCGAGGATTTTTCCTAAAAAAAATTACACACTCTTTTATTGAATTTATCCGTTATTAAATCACAACAATGTATATATTTTTTTGTAAACTTGTTAATAACATTCGACTTTCTCAAAAACGATACAAGATATCGACTGATATATGGTTTAGCTTTTTTAGCAGAGTGAGAGAGAAATCGAACTATGAAAGAAAAATTACAAATTTGGCAACGCCGTCAAAGATGTATAAATTTAAATGGATAATTACGTCTGCTCCTGTATAATCCAGACATATTGAATATGGGTTTAAACTTGGAAAAGAACATTATCACGAATATCATTTTGACATGTGTTGCCAAGATAATTACTATTAGACAAAAGAACGACGGAGCGTTGTTATAGAGCTAAAAACTTTCAAAAGTAACTTGGGTCGAGCGTACGCTGTGTACGTGTATGTTGTGAGCTGTGAGCTCTGTGATTATTGATAAATTTTAACTATATTGAGACGCTTACTTAATTAACATATCTGACATATCAGTTACATATGGCATATGCAGTGTGCGGACATTTGGTTCAGTTGCTGCATGTGTTGTACAAATCAGTAAATCACTGCTTTTTACAAATTTTTATAACAGTATCTTCGCCATTTGGACGTAGTGATCATATCAGTGTCGTACTCTGAGTGGGATACCGTTGCAGCACGATACATGTTTTACATCCATAAGCGCTTATGATAACATAACTATGACTAATTGTGTTAAATGTGTCCGCGAGAAGAACGACGGATTTGTTGGATGGGAAGGGTGCTGTAACAGACGGTTCCACTATTCCTTAGCAAGACTCTAATACTGAATTTTTGATGTTGACCAAGAGCAAAAATTTGTTTTACTTATGCCCAGACTTCAAAATCAAATGTAACATCGTACAGAGAACATCGGTTGCTGCTTATTCTGAAAATCTTGAAACAATCCACGCAGCGATCCCAAACATAAGTACTTGTTCACACGAAAAAATAGATTCTGTTGTAAACAACTTATCGTCGATTATTTAAAGTCGGAAGTTTTTAACTTTATGAACAATTAATGAGTTAGAACCAAAGATCGATAATATTTCTACTTCAGTACGATCCGGTCTTAAAAAATCATATGCGACTGCTGCCTCTGGTTCTACCGCCTCTACTTTTGTTATTAAACCAGAGAATAAACAGGCGGTATCTGTCACTAAGTCCGACATGCTTCAAAATCTGAATCCAGTTAGTTAAACAAAGTTAGAAACGCTAGAGACGGAGGATTGGTAGTTAGCTGTGGCAACATCGGCGATTCAAGCAAATTCAAAGAGCATCACAAAAACTTTCGGACAAGTACATCGTTGAGGAATTGGCAGTTTTACACCCTAGAATTATAAAATGTTATAAACTCTAACTGTTCTTGTAAAGTTATTTCTGTGACTATGTTGTTCTTCAACACTTTTATGACAAAATAAATTATGCTTTTACGAAACGTTTTCCCACGAAAACACCTGCACGTAAATGTTTTTCGCCGTGGTTTAACACAGAAATAATAAACCTCTTACAAAAAATCAAAACTGCAGGTTGATTACGATCATTTTAAAAGTCTTCGAACACAGTTTGAATGTTCCGTAAAAATTGTTTATAATAATTATATTCAGGAGACTGAAAGTTCCTTACAAAATGATACCAAAAAATTTTTGGAATCTCATTAATTCAAAGCAAAACTGTACTTGTATATCATCCTGTGTGAATTATGAAAATTCCAAACTTGAAAATCCCCAGGACATTGTGAACGTTTTTGCCCACTATTTTAGTAACTCTTTTATTACATCCTCGAATGTAATGTTATGTCATTTGTTCGTAAAAATAGCAAAATTTGTTTTAATTATACTTTAAATAATCAGATACTTAATCGGCCTGAATTTGTTAAAAATCACGGCATCATTTTTGACGGCAAATTAACATTCAATAAACATATGGAAGAATGCATAGCTGGAGCGTACAAGAATCTGGGGTTCATACTACGTAACAGTAGAGATTTTAAAAACATATCTACATTACGAGTATTATTTAATAGCTTTGTTAGGCCTAAATTAGAGTACGGCTCTGTAATTTGGTCACCAAGTTATAATTGTCACATAACGGTGTTGGAGAAAGTACAGCGAAGGTTCTTTAAATCCGCAAGATTTATATTGGATGGGATTTATCCGACCAGAGGGTATTCACGAGACTTATTATTGAAACGATTTGAGATGAGCAGTCTAATTAGAAGGAAGATTATGAATTCTATAATTTTCATATACAAGCTAGATCTAATATTTTGCAGTGGTCTCCCTTGTATATGATGCTTAGAAATTACTGTAACATTGAAGAACGGCTGGATATATTTAACCGTACGCATGCGGATATAAAGCGTGCTTATACATTTTAAGATCTGTATTTTATTCTTATAACTCATATTTTATTTTTGTCTTTATTTTGTAATATTGTTATATCATTGTTAGTTATATATGTGTATATTTTCTGTTTTTATTCATCCTGTAAAAGGGTTCTCATCCCGTCGGGTGAATTAAATTAAATAAATAAATAAACTTGATGGACTAAAATATTTTTGTATAATAATTTATAAGAAAATGATTTTCAAACTTCGATATCTCAAAAACGGTTCAGTTTAGGTACATGATGTGCTTATATGAATTATTGTTTAAAATTTCGAGAATTGAAATATGGAATAATATAAAGGGTGTTCCAATAAAGAAAAAGCAACGTTGTTTCGTCATAACTTCTTGACTGATGCTGTATACTTAATTTTTCTTTATTGTAATAGATTTAAAATAACCATGAAACGTTTTTGTGTCATGATTTTTCGATAGCTATCTTACTTTACTAAAAGCTATTTTACATTGACAATTTATTGATCAATTAATTGATGAAGTCTCTTCATCAAGAAATTGGACAAGTGTAATGCACCAAATCAGTTGTCAAATAACTTCATCAATTTATTCATCAAGTTCTCGACAGATTTCCAGCCTCAGATCAGTAACGAGGTTATGTTATTGGAATATGTAAATAATTGTGTGGCGTCGTGCTAGTTTTGCATTGTTTTTACTGATTTGTTATTTACAAAAACTAATATTGATATAATATGTGTCAGAACGGTACCACTGTTGTATCACTAGAATTATGAGTGGAAAGGTGACATTTTTGAAAGTCATTTGCTTCTTTGATTCATTGGTAGAACTGATTCATTCGTCAAAAAACTTGACAAAGTCTATAGCAGTGTAAAACCCACTGTTTACCAATAAATTCGTGAATTAATTGATGAAGAACTTCGTCAATTTATTGTTGAATAAATTGTCAATGTAAAACAGCTATAATACATATCAATCACTGACTTACCAATTTCACCAAAAGAACATCTAAAATATCTCTAGTAACGTCGTCTATTACCTCAAAACCTTTAACGGTTACAGTTTTGAGGCAAAGCTTGCACGAAGTTTCTTGAACACCAGTCATTACAACAATTTTCTTTGAAATGTAAATTGTAAATGTCAAACTAGTAACTTGTGTTGGTTGTTTAACCTCAATGAAAATATCGAATAGAGAAAGTTGTTGTTCTTCTTCCTCTTCTGTTGTCGGAACAACAAGAATGGTACAATCTCGTCTATAATGCTTGCACTATGACTACGAATTACTGGCAAAAAATTGATGTAACAATTTTTCTTGTACACACACATCACTAATCCGGTTCGTCAAAACATGGCGCTATTGGTTTACATCATACTTCTATAAATATACCAAGCACTGCATATCTTTTACATGAATGATATTGTTCCCAAAAAGAGGGGGTAAAAAGTGTACATGTTGCATTTCGTCAATTTTGCGCAAGCCCGAAAATTTAGCGGGTTATTTCAAATTAAATTTAATAAGTTTTTTTGTTCTTGAATTCGCTTTACACATAATTACAGTTGCATTGTCTGTAGTAAGTGTAGTTTTCAATTTACTCGAAACAAAGTAGTAACTATAGTGTATTCTGCATTTGAAAATTTGTTCCATCCGTTGATGACGTCATCAACGAGATACGGATTTTCGATTTGAAGCAAATTGTAACCATTTATTTAATATATATAAACAGAAGTTGGTCACGATATGTAAGACATAAAGACGTATAATTTTTACGTTAATTGTTAAAATCGATTGAAGTACGTAGAGTTAAGCCAAGACAAAGGCAGGGCTAATATCACTTATAAATTGTTGAATGTTTGAAAAATTTAAAACCCGATTTGCATTTACTAAAATTTGATGGCCGTTCTTCAGCCAGAACTCCCGACGTTAGAAGGGTGACCCTTCTTATTCTTTGAGGCATGGATTAGTTTGCAGATTTTCATGTACCGGAAAAAGTCAAAGTAAAGCTTAGTAAAAACAAACAAAAGTAAAAGGCTCCGTCTTTTAATAAATAAATAAATAAATAAATAAAATAAATAGGTAACCTTTATTTTCCTTAGAGACTTTGTAATAGAGTAGGGGAATAGTCAATAAAACAAAAATCTGATTAATACAGTGTAATGCATACGCTAAGAAATTCTATGCAATTAATTTAATTTTACATATATATTCATATAATAGTGCACAATAAAAACTAAAAAACTAAGATTTAAACTTATTATATTTAGGCATTAAAATAATAGTAAAAAAATACAATAGGGAACAGTGTTAGTACGATGTTTCTTTGCTCTTGTAACCCTGTTCCCCCCCAACCCAAAATTACGAAGAATTAAATGAAAATTATAAATTACATAGGACGAAGGGTTAATTTTAAATGTGTACATATAAAAATTAAAGAGGTCAAAAAAAAATAAATGTATCAAACAAATACTTATTTAAACATAGGAAATGAAGGTGGTTTCTTTGAGGAAAAAACTGTTAATTGCATGTTCTGCATAGTAAACCGTCTCCTCGTTTAGAATACACATGTACACATATAAGATTCACTCTGGATATTGGTAACGAAAAATATATATTCTTAAACGTAGAAGAAGCAGGTGTATATTACAAATTGTTCATTTTAATACATTGTTACCACAACACTAGTCCGAAAACACTTATCTATTTCTGTTTCAGTGAATTTTGTTTGAACTGATTTGATGAGGGTGTGGCATCTTTAATGCGGAAAATTAAAAACCTAGACTATTGACAATAAATGAAGTAAAATAATATATGCTAACATAAGGCGCGATTATGAGATTTGAGTATCAAACATATCTTCCAAAAAATTACAAGAAATGACAAAGTGTTAATGCCGGTCCTGTTTAACATAGCGCAAAAAACATTGACCTAGTCCGCACTCCTCACGGCACCTGTGGAGTGTCAGTCAGTGTAAGTACGCTTTTGACTTGCGGGTGAATTGTTGCCAAGTTGTGTCAAAAAGATCGCGCTTTTACTGTTTAGACGTTAAGTGTTTATTCAAGACGTTTCTTATTTTTTATTTTTTAAGTTATTGTTTTAACTAAATCGGCAATGGATAACGAGGACAACAATAATACGTTTACTACTATCGAACGATAGGTACCGGCAAGTTTGCATCTTTTTTGTTTGTCGTGATCCAACCTATCACTTGCTAAAATAATAGTAGTCTTTTCTGTAACACCATGGTACTTTGTTTCTACAAACCTCTTGTCTGGGATTGCTCATTATCATTTACAGTGAAATAACTAACTAATGAATTTTATGTTTATTTTTCCTTTTAATTAAAACGAGAGGATTGTATTAAACTGGCCAAAATTATTTATTATCGCATTAAAACATTTTATCTCTTTTGTGTGTATTTCATACATTTTAATTTGGCAACACTGTTTTCCGCAAAGGCTCGACTTTCTGTTAAGTTCGGTTCGGCAAGCTTGCGCTGATGTTAATCCAAAGGCATGACATTTTTGACCAGGACCGTACTAAGATTTATTTCTTCGCTACAAAATTGAAGTTCAATGTTCTTGACAAAACGTGGATATATGAATTTCTTATATATGACTTTTTTATTGCATATATTCCTAGGAATCTGCATTTTATTTTTTCTGCACCGAAGACGCCACACCCTGTATTTATGGTTAGTCCCTTAAATGCCTCCATTTTTGACTGGATTTTGCGCTTCAACGGGCCACACTTCACACCCACAAATGTTTTTTGTGCATCAGCAGATATCTCCTTAGAAACTTTTTACGCTTCGTTTCAGAATCACATTGATGCATTTGAACCTGCGACATACCTTTGTGCATCATCAGATGACAGATACAATTTTTCTTATACATTGAGTCATATTTACTAAAACTGCATGCTCATACATACTCACCCGAACGTTTACACTCGTGAAGGCTCTATATGCTTCATGTAATATTTTATACCACTCCTGCATTGGGATTCATAATCACAGTCGGTACACCTTCTCTATGTGCCAGTTGGTGCCGTTTGATATAACTCTTAGATTTACTTTCGAAATCGCAGTCGTAACATTTGTATGTTTGAACCTGTGAAGGACCTTTGTGTTTCAGTTGGTGTTTTTTCATATAACCCATGTATTTAGTTTCGAAATTACAGTCATTACACCTGTACGTTTGAACCTGCGAAGGATCTATATGTTTCAGTTGATGCCGTTTGATATAATCCTTGGATTTAGTTCTGAAATCGCATTCCTTACACCTGTACATTGGAACCTGCGAAGGATTTTTGTGTTTCAGTTGGTGGTTTTTCATACTAAACTTGTATCTAGTTTCGTAATCGCAGCCATTACATCTGTACATTTGAACCTGTGAAGGGTCTTTATGTTTCAGTTGGTGCTTTTTGATACAACTCTTGTATTTAGTTTTGAAATCACAGTCATTACACCTGTACGTTTGTACCTGCCAAAGATCTTTGTGTTTCAGTTGGTGTTTTTTCATATCACCCTTGTATTTAGTTTCGAAATCACAGTCGTCACACTTGTACGTTTGAACCTGTGAAAGATCTTTGTGTTTCAGTTGGTGTTTTTTCATAGCACCCTTGTATTTAGTTTTGAAATCGCAGTCATTACACCCGTACATTTTGACCTGTGAAGGATCTTTATGTACCAACTGATGTTTGGTAAAGTTTATCTTCTTCTTTGATTCGTATGTGCAACCATCACATTTATAAATGGGCAGTTGTAAAGTGTCCTTATTCGGTAATGCGGTGTATTTTTTGTCGTCCTGCTTATCTTTCGTAGTACAATCGTTTGTCGATTTATTCTCATGTTTACATCCATCCTCTTCCTCATCTCTAAGGACACTCTTCATGAATGATTCACTATCGGAGCTCTGCAGTAGCGAGTCACTGGAAAAATTACATATACAGGGTATTTTCCCAGGTGAGATGTTAAGTTCCTGAACTCCACAAGACATTATTTCAGTTTTATTATCATATAAATCAAATTCTTGATGACAATTAGTAATATTTTTATAGAAGATATGTTAAAAATAATAATTAATTATGCGGGAACCCTCAGAAATACAGGAAATTAATGCAAGAGAGGCAAAAATAAATAAGATCTGGAGTTATACAATTACCTTGTCAAATTTTGTTAAAATAGTCTTCTCTTACCTGCTTTCCTCATCTTCCGATTTTATATCGATACTTTCAGCTTTAATTGACATTTCCGTCCCATTCATATCGAATTCTATGTCCTGGTTTTCAGTCTTAAGGAATAAATCAGATCGTGACTTATCTATCTGACTTTCTGTTGCTGCGCTATTAAAAATACCTCTAATTTTTTCCTGTACTTCCCTGCAATTTTTTAGGAAACTGTTGTGGGTGCACACAGAATCAAAGCATTCCTTACATATAACGGGATCTTTGATGATGTTTATAATCTGCAAAATATAGTTTTCTAAATTCTGAGAAAGGCAAGTATTTAATATCGTTCATACCAATTCAGGAGCCAGTTTCTCGATAGCTTCGAGTTCCTCTTCACGTATGCACCTAAACTCACTTTCTACTGGCTCCATACACAATCGACATATTTTCTGACCATCTGAAATATCCATTGAGTCGGTTGTCATTTCCTTCGTATACACATCTCTAATATCGAGCTGTAACATTTTTTCACAATCCAAATATGGAATAATTGTGTAATCGGTCTTCAGACAAGCTGACTTAAATTCTAATGCCGCATATAATTTTCCTCTGCAGGCATTACATATAACCTCTTTGCCCTCGCAATCAAATTTCTGAAAAATATGCAGCTTTAACCAGAAAGTCAGTAACTGTGACAGAAAATATCAGCAGAAAAATCAATTGAAATAGTAAAAAGTAATAGGTATGATTGACTTACCAATTTCAGCAAAAGAATATCTAAAATATCTCTAATAACGTTGTTTATTACCTCAAAACCTTCAACGGTCACAGTTTTGAGGCAAAGCTTGCACGAAGTTTCTTGAACACCAGACATTACAACAATTTTCTTTGAAATGTAAATTAAATATAAAACTTGTGTTGATTATTTAACCTCGATGAAAACATCGATAATAGTTATTGTTCTTCTTCGTCTTCTGTTATCGGAACAACAAGAATGGATATGTTGGATTCTTAAGAATGACGTTTATCGATTATCTATAAAACGAATCGAATCAAATCTGACAATTGACAGATGCCGAATGTAAACTTTTCATCTGAAAAACCTGTTTTTTGCTCTTGAATTCGCTTTGAATATAACTACGGTTGCATTATCTGTGTTAAGTGTAGTTTTTAATTTACTTGAAACAAAGTAGTAACTGTAATGTATATTGCATTTGAAAATTTTTTCTAACAGCAGATGACGTCATCAACGAGATGGCGAATTTGGATTTGAAGCGAATTATAACTATAGCTGTTTTCCTTTTACAAATTTTTATCTTAGCTAAATTTCAGTTTTCTTACATAATCTTGGTTGGATTAATTTCACAAAAGGAACACGGTGATTCTTCTGTCAAATATCATCAGATCATAAAACAATGCATAATACCAAATTTATATTTCCTGAATCTGTAAACTCACGTTAATCGTACTCAACAGGATATACCAAGCATTTCTTGTCCATAAATAAGTCATCTGTAAAAGCAAAATAAAATTGCTTTAAATATTTCAATGTTTTTCTTACAAGTCTACGGGCTTCCTCTACAGGGTGTTTCATAATTGGATGTCAATATTGAAGGGTGTTAATCTGTGCGTGATTTTAAGACAAAAAGTTCATATAAACATAGGTCCGTTTTCGCTTTATTTTTGATATACAGGGTGATGAATATCTTTTTGTAAAATTGTTTTTTTTAATAACTCCGAAACTAAATTAGATAGTTTTATAAAACTTAGTATGTGTAAACTAGGTGCAGAGACACGTCTTTTGCATAATAAACGAATTTTCATTTTTAACCAGTGGCGTCCCAATTAACTTCAACCTCATTATTTTGAATGAAAAAAATGATACGCCACTGCATTTTTGAAAAACAAAAATTATTGTAT
This sequence comes from Anoplophora glabripennis, assembly GCF_000390285.2. Lineage (NCBI taxonomy): Eukaryota > Metazoa > Arthropoda > Insecta > Coleoptera > Cerambycidae > Anoplophora > Anoplophora glabripennis. Next base: position 152,476 of record NW_019416436.1, read on the forward strand.
AAATGGTGCTTTATTTTGTAATAAAAAAGATCTCTTGAGTTTTTTTCTTATCTTGCACTGTTTTTTAGTAAAAAAATAAAGAACAACATACTAACCCACATTGAGCCAAACAGAAAGCATGATATAAAGATTACCTAGTAGGCTGTGGTTGTTGATTACTGTTGTGATTTATTAATTTTGACAGTTCAGTTCATTCAACTCAATTTTGATACTTAAAATACCTGTACAGTGTTATTTGATAATGGTTGAGTTTACTAATCAAGAGTTGGCAGACATTCATTACATGTATGGCTTGGCTGATGGCAGAGCGCCAGAGGCTAAACGATTATATCAAGAGCGTTTCCCGAATAGAGTCACACCAGATAGACGAACATTCTCAAACATACATAGAACGTTGGCTGAAACAGGTACTTTTAAGCCAAATAATCAATTAAAAGGTGCCCATCGGACTACTAGAACTCCAGAAGTTGAAGAAGCAGTTTTAAATTCAATTGATGAAAATCCTAATATTAGCACTAGACAAATTGGAAATAACTTGAATATCTCGCACATTCTAGTTTGGAGAATTCTTCACGATTTTCTGTTATACCCGTATCATATTCAACGGGTCCAAGCCTTACTTCCTCGAGATTTTCCTTTGCGAATCAACTTTTGTCAATGGTTTTTGGAGAAAATTGCGCAAAATCCCTTGTTTGACTGTGAAATAATGTTTACAGACGAAGCTAACTTCTCTAGAAACGCTATAAGAAATTTCCATAACAATCATGTTTGGGCCGAAGAAAACCCGCATGCAATTGTGAACTTTAACAATCAAGAACAATTTTCCGTGAATGTTTGGGTTGGAATTGTTGAAAATCACTTAATTGGACCTTTTTTTCTGCCACAAAGGCTAGACGGCCGTACATATCGTCGGTTTCTAGAGGAGGATTTGCCCGTATTACTTGAAGAAGTGCCACTTTTAACTAGAAATAGAATGTGGTTCATGCATGATGGTGCACCAGCTCATTTCCATCGAGAAGCAAGAGAATATTTAAATCGCACATTTCATGACCGATGGGTAGGCCGTGGTGGACCCCAACAATGGCCCCCCAGGTCCCCAGATTTGAATAGTGCGGACTTCTTCTTATGGGGGCATCTGAAAACTCTGGTTTACAACACTCCGGTTAACACTGTAGAAGACCTGAGGAATCGCATAAGAGCTTCCTGTGATGTAATAAGGAACACTGACAACATTTTTCAAAGAGTCCGCACTAATATGAGAAGAAGAGCTGAAGCATGTATCCTTGCAGGTGGAGGGCATTTTCAACAACTGATGTAATTGTTTGTTTTTTTCGTTTCACAAAATTGTTATTTGTTGATCGTCAATCGTAATTATTAATAATATTATACAATAATGTGTATAAGTTATCTAGTAAAAGAATTATTTCCATAAAATGTGTAAAAAGTACTTCATTCCACGTACAGATAATTATTGTTGTTCTTTATTTTTTTACTAAAAAACAGTGCAAGATAAGAAAAAAACTCAAGAGATCTTTTTTATTACAAAATAAAGCACCATTTATACAATAATTTTTGTTTTTCAAAAATGCAGTGGCGTATCATTTTTTTCATTCAAAATAATGAGGTTGAAGTTAATTGGGACGCCACTGGTTAAAAATGAAAATTCGTTTATTATGCAAAAGACGTGTCTCTGCACCTAGTTTACACATACTAAGTTTTATAAAACTATATAATTTAGTTTCGGAGTTATTAAAAAAAAAAATTTTACAAACAGATATTCATCACCTGTATATCAAAAGTAAAGCGAAAACGGACCTATGTTCATATGAACTTTTTGTCTTAAAATCACGCACAGATTAACACCCTTCAATATTGACATCCAATTATGAAACACCCTGTATATTTACATTAATAGTATAAATTTTATCTACGGGATCTATTTAGGCTTATTAATATTTTTTTTCAAAAACAAAAAGGATTCCCCACTAATGGCAAGAAAACCGAACACCAAATATCAAATAAACTGTTATATGTTTTGTAAGGTAAAAGATATAAACTTAACTTCTATGTTTATATAACCTTGTAGTATGGTAGATTAGATTTGGCGTAGGTATGGTGGGAGGTAAATAGCTCAGTTAATCTTAAAATAAGAAAATAAAAGGAACAGGGCATTAAGGAAGATTATGTTAGATTAACTAGAATTGGTGTAAAAGGAAAACGGCTATTATGTTTTTCCAAGTAGACAGCGCTATCTATCAATAATTGTAGACACCAACGTCTTGTTGACTAAAATATTGTACAGTATATTTCAATCAACGACCCCTATTTTATTTATATTAGTACTATTTTTCCCGAAAGATGGCGCCACAAATTTAATTTCTGTCTTAATTTTAGCATCTCTTAATTTCTAGACGTTATCAGTTTGGTTTAGACTGATCAGTTTGCACCAAAGACCTCAGAATGACGAGACAAGTAATTCCCTATGCATTGCAAAGGAATTGTTTTGATTTTCCACAACTTGAGACATCCTGCTATTAAACAAGGATGAAGATAGTTCTTTGTTTACTAGGGAACTCTTAATCAGTGGCGTGTGTGTTAAAAAGGGTGATACATTTTAATATTTGTCTAATTTATATATGTAGTTACCGATTTCACACCTAATTTGGTTTTAAAATAATGTTAATGACTTCTTTTTTAAATAAATAGAACCATGTTTGTTTTACTCCATAACGGCACTTACTGCCGAAAAAAAGTAATACTAGTTACAACAATCTTTATTTTCTCAGTAACAATATACATCAATATGTTAAATAATACTAATTAATAAAAGTTTTTACCAGTTCAAATAGGAATCACAAAGTTACAGTTACAGTTACATATAGTATGGTAGCTATACTATACTCGTATACAATAATATGCATATCAAGTAGGACAATTAAGTGATAAATGAAAGAGAAATAGTAAATGGGGTTATTACACATATTTTTAAGTTGTTTAATTCTTAAAACAGATTTATTGGATCTAATTTGTTATGGTGACAATTGCTACAAAGTGATCCTGAATTATGTGCAAAAAATTGTTTATACAATTTTAATAGGGGTCCTGTATTTTGACTAAACGAACTTGGGAACTCAGGAACTGCTGTGTACCTTAAGATAAACTCGGCCACCAGGTCTTATTAAGAAATCACTTGATGTGAAGTGATCTGAACATACAACACTATCTTTAGGACTATTTTCCTTTCCTATGCAGCTCAAAATGCGAGAGAGCCAAACGTCTCGGCGTTCAACATTCGAAGGAATCCTAAAATCAAATTACCTAGGTATATTTCCTTTTAAATAATGTTGCCTTTGCAATTCATGTTACTTTTTATTTAACCGTAACACACAATTCACGTTTTAAAAAAATATTTTATATTTTCAATATTATTGCACGGGAAATTTTCTATTTCAAATTTTGTTTTAAACTACCGTCTGTTATCTGTTACGCCCATGGTAAATCTACCTACCTGTGAAAAGAGCGATTGCCTCCACTTTTAAAGCGAAATCTACATATAACACAATATTTTCCCATTGTCTATTCACAAAAACTATAAATTCTGCCAAAGAAACTAATAATCCACGGTAAACACAACGTTAAACTCAGTAAGCACGCAAAGAATGGAGGCCGATAGTCGTAAACAATAATAAACATCTAGCATAGAGCAAGTACTGCGTGCGCACCTTACCACATGGCTTTAGCCAATAGGAGGCTGAGTTCTCAAAATATTTACAGTAGAACAAAACAAACCAAGACAATGCACTGTCTATCCTTTCTGAGGTCGTTGGTTTGCACTGTTTGCAGATTTTTATGTACTGAAGATCAAGAAGTATGTAAAAACAAACAAAAGTAAAGAGCTGGTTTAAACAGGTTAATACAGTGTAATGCATATGTAATGAAATTATATTTAATGCATTTAATCCTATATACATATAATATAATCATATAATAGTGCACAATAAAAGCTAAAGATTTAAACTTATATTTAGGCCTTAAAATAATACTAAAAAAATACAATAGGGAACAGTGTTAATACAATAATGTTTCTTTGCACTTGTAATACTGTTCCCCCCTACACAAAATACGAAGAATTAAGTGAAAATTATAAATTACATTGGAGGCAGGGCAGTGGGTATAAGTGTACCGAGAAAAATTAAAAGGGCCAAAAAAAAGTAACAAACACTTACTTAAGCATGGAAAATAAAGGCAAAATTTGGTTAGTTAACAGCCTCTCAAGCTAGTCTTCATAATCTTCCCATCCACATGTACACAACTCCTAATTGTAAGGACAACACAATTAATTTAGGACAGGACAAATAATGAATATCAGGCTGGAAGTGTGAACTGATTTTATACAAATACAATTTAAATGAAATAAAAAAAGTTCCCACTGCCAGGTACATAAACATTTTCGAAGCATTGCTTTCTGGTTTACCGCAACGCTTGTCTCGAAAATCATGTGGACAATCGAAGTGAGGAGGAGGCTTTGAACATTTTTATAAAAATATTTCAAAACTTCCGACATATTATCTAACTAAACCAATGCTTATTTATTTTACTGTTTAGTATTATTGCATATTTATTTTGTTCCTACTTTTTTTGCAGTTGTTTAAATTACACATACACATTTAACATTCACTCTGAATATTGGTATGTAATGAAAAAGATATTTTTAAACATAGAAAAAGCAGGTGTATATTACAAAGTATTCATTTTAATGCATTGTTACAAAAGCACAAGTCCAAAATCACTTGCCTCTTTGTGTTTCGGTGAGAGTTGTGTGTTTGAACCGATGTTTTTCACGACAGGCTTTACATTCTACTTCATATTCACATTATCTATGGTCGGTCCCTTAAATGCTTCCATTTTGACTGTATCTTGTGCTTCAATGGGCCTTACTTCACACCCACAAAAGTTTTTTGTGAAGTACATGCATGCTCATACACTCGTGAAGGCTCTCTATGTTTCAACTTGTAATATTTTATACCACTCCTGCATGTGGATTCATAATCACAGTCGGTACACTTTCTCTATGTGCCAGTTGATGCCGTTTGATATAACTCTTGTATTTAGTTTCGTAATCGCAGTCGTTACCTACACTTGTACATTTAAACCTGCGAAGAATTTTTATGCTTCAGTTCATGCCGTTTGATAGTAACCCCGTATTTACATTTATAATTGCAGTCGCTACACTTGTACATTTGCATCTGCGAAGGATCTGTTTCAGTTGATGCTGTTTGATAGCACCCTTGTATTTAGTTTTGTAATCGTTACAAATGAAGATTTGAAGCTGCGAAGGATCTTTATGTTTCAGTTGATGCCGTTTGATATAATTCTTGTATTTAGTTTTGTAATCGCAGTCATTACACCTGTACGTTTAAACCTGCGAAGAATCTTTGTGTATCAGTTGGTGTTTTTTCATATCACCCTTGTATTTAGTTTCGTAATTGCAGTCGTTACACCTGTACTTCTGAACCTGCGAAAGATCTTTATGTTTCAGTTGGTGTTTTTTCATACCACCCTTGTATTTAGTTTTGTAATCGCAGTCGTTACACCTGTACAATTGCACCTGGGAAGGATCTCTATGCTGCAGTTGATGCTGTTTGACACAACTCTTGTATTTAGTTTCGAAATCACAGTCATTACACCTGTACGTTTGAACCTGCGAAGGATCTTTATGTTTCAGTTGATGCCGTTTGATACATATCTTATATTTAGTTTTGAAATTGCAGTCATTACACCTGTACGTTTGAACCTGCGAAGGATTTTTGTGATTCAGTTGGTGATTTTCCATACCACTCTTGTTTTTAGTTTTGTAATCGCAGTCGTTACACCTGTACAATTGCACCTGGGAAGGATCTCTATGCTGCAGTTGATGCTGTTTGACACAACTCTTGTATTTAGTTTCGAAATCGCAGTCCTTACACCTGTACTTCTGAACCTGCGAAAGATCTTTATGTTTCAGTTGGTGTCTTTCCATACCTCTCTTGTATTTAGTTTCGTAATCGCAGTCGTTACACCTGTACAATTGCACCTGGGAAGGATCCCTATGCTGCAGTTTATGCTGTTTGACACAACTCTTGTATTTAGTTTCGAAATCGCAGTCTTTACACCTGTACTTCTGAACCTGCGATAGATCTTTATGTTTCAGTTGGTGTCTTTCCATAGCACTCTTGTATTTAGTTTCGTAATCGCAGTCGTTACACCTGTACAATTGCACCTGGGAAGGATCCCTATGCTGCAGTTGATGCTGTTTGACACAACTCTTGTATTTAGTTTCGTAATCGCAGTCGTTACACCTGTACAATTGCACCTGGGAAGGATCCCTATGCTGCAGTTGATGCTGTTTGACACAACTCTTGTATTTAGTTTTGAAATCGCAGTCCTTACACCTGTACTTTTGAACCTGCGAAAGATCTTCATGCTGCAATTGATGATGTTTGATATAACTCTTGTATTTAGTTTCAAAATCGCAGTCATTACACCTGTACATTTGAACCTGTGAAGAGTCTTTGTGTTTCAGTTGGTGATTTTTTATATGACTCTTGTATTTAGTTTTGTAATCGCATTCATTACACCTGTACATTTTGACCTGTGAAGGATCTTTATGTACCAACTGATGTCTGATAAAATGTGTCTTATTCTTTGATTCGTATGTGCAACCATTACATTTATAAATGGGCAGTTGTAAAGTGTCCTTATTCGGTAATGCGGTGTATTTTTTGTCGTCCTGCTTGTCTTTCGTATTACATTCGTTTGTCGATTTATTCTCATGTTTATATCCATCCTCTTCTGCATCTCTAAGGACCCTCTTCTTGAATGATTCACTATCAGAGCTCTGCAGTAGCGAGTCGCTGAAAAAATTACATATACAGGGTATTTTCCCATGTTAGGTGTTAATTCTAGGGGGTGATAGGTTATTGCAAATGCAATTATGCAAGTTTCTGAACTGCACAACACATTATTTCAGTTTTATTATCATATAAATGAAACTCTTTTCATGACCCAGTGATTAAATTGAAGGTAATTTGTTTGGGAATGGGGTCAGTTTTTAAAGAAAACCAGTTTATTGGTAACGTTAAACGTCGACTAACCAATAAACTGGTTTTCTTTAAAATCTGACCCCATTCCCAAACAAATTACCTTCAAATTAATATTTTTATTGAAGATATGTTAAAAATAATTAATTATGCGGAAACCCTCAGAAATACAGGAAATTAATGCAAGAGAGGCAAAATTAAATAAGATCTGGAGTTATACAATTACCTCGTAAAATTTTCGTTAAAATAGTCTTCTCTTACCTGCTTTCCTCATCTTCCGATTTTATGTCGATACTTTCAGCTTTGATTGACATTTCCATCTCGTTGATATCGAATTCTTTGTCCTCGTTTTCAGTCTTAACGAATAAATCAGCGGGGGACGTGTCTATCTGTCTTTCTGTTGCCACGCTATTAAAAATACCTCTAATTTTTTCCCGTACTTCCCAGCAATTTTTTAGGAAACTGTTGTGGGTGCACACAGAATCAAAGCATTCCTTACACACAACGGGATCTTTGATGATATTTATATTCTGCAAAGTAGTTTAATTAAATTGCGAAAAATGTAACTATTTAATATCATTGATACCATTTCAGGAGCCAATTTCTCGATAGCTTTAAGTTCCTCTTCACTTATGCACCTAAACTCACTTTCTACTGGGTGCATACACAAACGACATATTTTCTGACTGTCTGAAATATCCATTGACTCGCTTGTCTTTTCCTTCGTATACACATCTCTTATATCGAGCTGTAACATTTTTTCCCAATCCACATACGGAATAATTGTGTAATCGGTCTTCAAACAAGTTGACTTAAATTCGAATGCTGCGTTTAACTTTCTTCTGCAAACGTTACATATAACCTCTTTGCCGTCGCTATCAAATTTCTGAAATATATGCAACTTTAACCAAAGAGAAAGAAAATAACTTTGGCAAAAAATATCAATTATTGTTAAGTTGCTCTAATGTGTTGAGATGTCCGAATTGAGATATACAGCGCATCTCAGAAGTAACCCAAAAGATTCGTATTTTATTTTGTTACGTTTTCACAAAAATGTTAAGATACGTCAATTAGTAAATAAATAAATAAACCTATGACGTCATCGACATATTTTTTAAATAGCACTACCTAATTTTTTAGGCATAAATGGATAGCCCCAAAGTAGGCCAAACCCTATATCGACGCATTTTCCTTCAAAAGGGCTATCCTTTTATGCCTAAAGAATTGAGTGCTATTTTAAAAAAATTTCGATGACGTCATAGATTTATGAAACAGAGCGCAAAACAGGTTTAAGCAACGTGACAAAACGACAATTCCTATACAGGATGTTTGTAAAAAAGTGCGAAATATTTTAGGGGGCGGTTGCCGAAGTTACTTTGTGAAAAAAGTTCATACAAACCTAGGTCGAAATATGTATGCCTCGTTTCCGAGATAGTGTTTAAATTTTATTTAAATTTATTTTTTTTATTTATTTTTATTAATTGCTTCAAGGACTTTCGAGGAATAAATGTGCATTTTTTGGGGTGATCTCAATGTTTCCACTTGCACCAGTGGCATTCGTGCAAGAATTTTAATAAAAAAAAAATTGTACGCTTTTTCCTGTTTGATATTTCTCTAGAAATCCTCCATCAATTCTGAATGAAAATGGTCTCTTCAATTTTTTTCGTAGGCTGCACCGTTTTTGAGGAAAAAATAGAACATATTTTATTGCAAGTCGTGTGTATTTTTAATTTCTATTCAGGCATTATCTATTAGGTTGGTGCCAATATTTCTAAATAAAGTACAACCGTCACATTTCGAGTCAATACCTTTAAAACTCTGAAATAATTAATAAAAATAAATAAATCATTAAAATTTAAACACTCTGTATCTCGGGAACGAAGTATATTTCGTCCTACATTTATATGAACTTTTTTTCACATAATAACTTCGGCAACCGCCCCCTAAAATATTTCGCTCTTATTAACAAACACTCCCTTTTACCGATCGCGTTAAAATTTAGCACGTTTATTTGGACTACTACGGCACATTATTTCTTACAGCTTTAGTCAAATCAATATACTGGGTGATAGTTTCTCCGGTTACCTCTCCATTTTATCGTTCAAAACATTTAGGGCCGCTTGTTCATTTCTAAGTTTAAACTAAGTTCAACTGAACTCCAGTTAACTGTGAACTACCGTTCAAAAAAGCTTGCTTTGCACAAGTACAGTTCAACACCGGGTCACTTGAACTTTGAAATGTTATAAAGGGGTCGGCATAAGTCAGGCAACGCTTTCGAAAAATCGGCATAAGTCCGGCAACGCTCATAAGTCTGGCAACGCTGTCGAAAAAGATTAAAACGAAGCATGTTCGTGCTTCAGACGGAATTCACCTTCTGTCCGCATATTAAAATTATTTGTTTTCTCTCTATAAATTCTTTGTGCTCTTCGGTTTTCATTATGGTTTTCATACAAATCAATTAATTCCAAAAAATCTTCGTCATCGGTTATATTTTCATAATTTCTTGCCATTTTCAAAACAAATTGCAACAAATAAATACGTATTCACTATAGTGACAATAACAGTTAGGTAGCAGTCACAATTTTGACAGGCTCTTGAACTTCGGCTAACAGTGGTTTATCTTGACGGAGGGCTAACGGTAGTTCAATTGCTGAACAACTCATGTATAAGCGGGTCAGATATGTTGAACGAAGTTCAGCATTGAACGAGGTTTAAACTGGCATTGAACAAGCGGCCCTTAGTGGTTGTATTTTAAATGGGCGGCAACATTGAAAAGGTCGTTTTAACTCCAATACGCTCGAGTTCACTTATACGTGCCATTTTGCGAGAAAATTATTCACACTAAATGTATTTTTAACATGTGTTGTCAAGATAATCATATTAGACAAAAGAACGACGCGGCGTTGTTATGGAGGTAGAAACTTTCAAAGATAACTTGATGCACTAAAATATATTTGGATAATTTATAAGAAAATGATTTTCAAACTTCGATATCTCAAGAAGAATTAAGTTTAGGTACATGATGTGCTATAGGAATCTTGTTTAGAATTTCGAGAAGAATTGAAATTAGGAATAACATACAGGGTGTTCCAATAAAGAAAAAGCAACATTGTTTCGTCATAACTTCTCGACTGATCTTGAATACTTAATTTTTCTTTATCGTAATAGATTTAAAATAACCATAAAACGTTTGTGTCTTATGATTTTTCGATAGCTATCTTACTCTAGGAGATAATCGACCGTTTCCAAACATATCAGCGACCCCGAACTAATACATATCTATCACTGACTTACCAATTTCAGCAAAAGAACATCTAAAATATCTCTAATAACGTCGTTTATTAGCTCAAAACCTTTAGCGGTTACAGTTTTGAGGCAAAGCTTGCACGAAGTTTCTTGAACACCAGTCATTGCAACAATTTTCTTTGAAATGTAAATACTAAATATAAAACCGTAATTAGTGTTAGTTGTTTAACCTCAATGAAAACATCTAATAGAGAGTTATTGCTCTTCGTCTTCCTCTTCCTCTTCTGTTATCGGAACAACTAGAACGATAAAGTCTCGTCTCTAATTCTTGCTCTATGAATTCTATGATTACGAATTGCTGAAAAAAATTGACGTAACAATTTTTCTTGTACCAGCGCCAATCTGGTTTTCAAAACGTGGCGCTGTTGGTTTACATCTAAAAAACCTGTTTTTTATCTTAATTTGTCTTTGCATATAACTATTACGGTTTGCATTGTCTGAATTAAGTGTAGTTTTCAATTTACTTGAAACAAAGTATGTAGTATCTATAATGTATTTTGTATTGGAAAATTTGTTCTATGAGCAGATGACGTCATCAACGAGTTGCCGAATTTCGATCTGATGCATATTGTAACGTAACTATATATTATACAGGGTGCCCCTGAAAAGAATGGACAGCGCTTGACCACAGGTTTCGTAGACCAAAATAAATCTATTTAGCCTAACGTCAGATATGTGGCCTAACCCTAGATAAATGATACTAGGCCTAACATACATAATCCAAAAGTGCATGCCTACTGAGATATAGCCTTTTAAATATAGAACATATAACCCAGTTTTTTTCAAATAATTTGAAAACTGTTTTTCTTAGAAACTTCAAATTTGGTACACATATTTTCTTATATAAGTGCAACTTAGTGTATTTGGTGAGAATACATATACAGGATGTTCTTTTTCTAGTGCCTGTGCGGCACTGTCTATCCCTTAACTTTTTTGTGTGTACGCCAGTGACAGAATTTATATTTTTAAAAATAAGCACTATTTTAGATTTTTTGCCTCATACAAAATTTTGATATAGTTTATGGATTTTGAGTAAAATTGGCATTTTCTACACATTAAAAATATAAAATCAGCTTAAGATAATTAGATCAGTTTAGTACGAGATGCCATATAACAAAAAAACAAATTGATAACAGTAATCAGAACGGTTCAGCGTCAAGCTAGATGTCATTTAATTTTAACTTACTTTGTTTTTTTAATCTTTTCCTTACTATGGCTGCAATTTATACTTTTGCTAAACAAACTGATATGTTACTAGTTTTGGGTTATTGTGATGGAAATTGTTGTGCTAGTGTTCGAACATATGCTGTAAGATTTCCTAATTGAAGAATTACAAATCACAAAACATTTGCTAATGTGGAGAGACATTAAATCTTGGAAAACGTACGGCTAGAACTATTCAGCTGGAGAACAAATTTTGGAAAGGGTCGAAGAAATTCAACAAGTAAGTAAAGGGCGTTTAGCGGCAAAGGTTGGCTTTCAAAAAGTTTCGTTAATAGTGTATTAAAAGACCAGTTATTGCAGCCATTCCACTTTCAATCAGTTCAAGAACTTTTAGCCACCAACAGATCCTCCGTCACGTCTTGCTTTCATAGTATTCGGGAACTCAGAACGAGAGACGATAATATCCACAAGAAAGTCCTGTTTACAGGCGAAACCTATTTTAAAAGAAGGGGTATTTTTAATTCACTTAATGAACACGTTTATTGTGATGAAAAACCAAATGGAATCAGTAGAAGACGGTTCCAACATGAATTTAAGATTAACGTTTGGGTTGGTATTATTGGTAGTATTTTAATTGGTCATGTTATATTACCCGCTACATTACACGCAGAAAATTGTTTAGAATTTCTCCAAACGAGATTACCCTATAAGCCTGAAGAGTTACCGATAACACTACGAACGAATACTATTTTCATGCATGATGGGGCTTTTCCCATTTTGGCTTACCGGTACGACAATACTTAGATGAGCCCTATCCTAACAGGTGGATAGGTAGAGGAAATAATGCCCCTTTAAAATGGTCACCTCGATCCCCGGATCTAAACCCATGTAATTATTTCCTTTGGGGGGCGTTGAGAACCACAGTTTATAGCTTTTCAGTGAATACAGAAACGAATTATGGGAGAGACAAAATGAAAGTAATGTAATAAGTTATTGGATAAAATTCATTTTAATTTCCTAAAAAGAAAATTAATGCCTGCGCTCAAGAACAAGGAAGGCGTTTTGAGTATTTTCTGTAAAATTATTTTAATGTTATTACAAATATCAATTTAGATTTATTTAAAATATTAATGTTGACTTTCTTGTACTATTAGTTGATATTGATTATTTAAAATACTAGCGTTGATTTTTTATTTTATTGATTGATAATATTAAGGGTGACCATTTTTAATTTTTGAGGTACAGATTAGTGACTTCTGCCCATATTTTCTATACGGCCGGCAGCACTAGTTGAAGTAGGTGTATTAGGATTATTATTAATTATTATATTAATTAAAACCCAGAATGTCGGTGTTAAATAGTTGTAATGACATATGAGCAATTTAAATTTAAAAATGTTGTTGTCTCTGGCAAGGGCCAATAACGAGACAGTTCGTTTAGTATTGTTGTAACGCTCACATGTGCTTCGCACAGCAGTTATACTTGTTACATATTATTTCATTAGAATAAAATTCAGTCCTCTAAAAAGTTCAAAAGTGTATTTATTTCCATCATTCGAGGAAGTAAGACAAAACAGTCGGTCTGAAAAATGTTCGAGACAACGGGAACATGCGAAGGATGAGCCTTGGAATCGGGATGATAGAAAACTATTTTATCTAGTACACGGGGACGCGTGTGAATTCGGAAACACAGTCAGCACTCACTCTCCGTGTCAAAAATTCGATTTTTCGACGAAGTAATATCAGTCGGACGGTGACCCAAACGCCAACGTCACAAATAAGCGACTCGGGATTATTTAGAATCACCGCCGACTAATACATACTACGAGTAGTAAATATAAAATTAACAAACTATTATTACATACACATTTTTTTTTAATCGCTGTTGCATAACACTGCATCATTAGCTTGCAGGTTCTCATATACCGGAAAAGACAACGTGATGCTATGTAAAAACAAACAAAAGTAAAGGTTTCCGTGTTTTATAGTCATAAGCACAACACAAATAATTAATTTAGGACAGGACAAATAAGGAATATCAGGCTGGAAGTGTGAATTGATTTTGTACAAATATAAATTAAATTAAATAAAAAACTTCCCACTACAAGGTACATCATAATTTTCGAAGCACTGGTTTCTGGTTTACTGCAACGCTCGTCTCGAAAATCATGTGGACAATCAAATACTGAGTTTCTAAGCTAGAAGTGAAAAACGGGACAGATAGTGTTGCTAAAAACCACCCCTGCATAAGACTGGCAAGCGAAGGAGGCTTTGAACATTTTTATAAAGATATTTCAAAACTTACGGCATCTAAACAAGTACTTATTTATTTCTTCTTAGTTCATATACAAAGTTGAGTTTACAAGTCTATGACATCGGCAACACAGAATAGTTGATCTCTCAACGCATAAATACCACATTGAAGTCAGCAGTTCTCAACAGTTTTCTATTAAGAAAATCATTGCATATATATTTTGTCCCTATTTTTTTTTTAAAGAAAAAACTGTTAACTGCATGTTCTACATAGTAAATCGTCTCGTCCTTTAGAATACATATGTGCACATTTAAGATTCACTCTGAATATTGGTAATGAAAAAGATACATTTTTAAACATAGAAAAAGCAAGTGTATATTATAATGAATTTATTTTAATGCATTGTTACACAAGCACTAGTCCAAAATCACTTGTCTCTTTGTTTCGGTGAAAATTTTGTGTCTGACCTAAAGTTTTTGAAGACAGGCATTACATTTTATTTCGTATTCACATACTTATGACGGGTCTCTAATTTGTGCTCCAATGGGCCGTACTTCACACCCACGAATATTTTTTGTGCATCAGCAGATGTCTCCTTAGAAACTTCTTAAATGCTTGGTTTCCGAATCCGATGCATTTGAACCTGCGACATACCCTTTGTGAGTCAACAGATCACAGATAAAGTTTGTCTTATATGTACATTTGATAAGAACATTGCTTCATCATACAAACTCACTCTCTATGCTTCAACATGTGACATTTTATACTACTCTTGTATTTGGATTCATAGACACAGTCACAGTCATCTGGACCTGTAAAAGATCTTTATGTTTCAATTGGTGCCGTTTGATATCACTCTTGTATTTAGTTTCGAAATCGCAGTCGTTACACCTGTATCTTTATGTTTCAGTTGGTGATGTTTCATATCACCCTTCAATTTAGTTTCATAATCGCAGTAGTTACACCTGTACATTTGAACTTGAGAAGGATCTTTATGCTTCAGTTGGTGCACTATGATATTTTTCTTGTATTTACTTTCGTGTTCGCAGTAGTTACACCTGTACATTTGAACCTGTGAAGAATCTTTATGCTGCAGTTGATGACTTTTGATATAACTCTTGTATTTAGTTTCGTAACCGCAGTAGTTACACATATACATTTGAACTTGAGAAGGATCTTTATGTTTCAGTTGATGCCGTTTAATATTCTCCCTGTACTTAGATTCATAACCGCAGTCCTTGCACTTGTACATTTGAACCTGCGAAGGATCTTTATGTTTCAGTTGGTGATGTTTCATGTCACCCTTGAATTTAGTTTCGTAATCGCAGTCGTTACACCTGTACGTTTGAACCCGAGAAGGATCTTTATGCTTCATTTGGTGCCGTTTGATATGACTCTTGTATTTAGTTTCGTAATCGCAGTCGTTACACCTGTACATTCGAACTTGACAACGATCTTTATGCCTCAACCGGTGCTTCTGAAAAAAATTTTTATTTTCCGTTTCATATCCGCACGATTCACATTTATACACTCCCGAATCGTTCTGTGCTATAAAACGGCTCTCGCTTCCAATTTTGTAAAAGACACTCTTCTGGAATGGTTCACTATCGGAGCTCTGCAGTAGCGAGTCGCTGAAAAAATTACATATACAGGGTATTTTCCAAAGCAAGGTGTTAATATTAGGTTATTCCAAATGTAATATAAGTTCCTGAAATCCACAAGGCATTATTTCAATTTTATCATATAAATCAAATTTTTGATGACAATTAAGTCATATTTGTATTAATGACATGATTAATGGAAATAATGAATTATGTGAAAAACCTTAGAAATACAAGAAATTACCTTTTAAATTGATGTTACGATAGACGTTTCTTACCTCCTTTCCTCATCTTCCGATTTTATGTCAACACATTCAGCTTTGATTGACATTTCCATCTCGTTGATATCGAATTCTTTGTCCTCGTTTTCAGTCTTAACGAATAAATCAAATGGAGACGTATCTATTTGACTTCCTGAGGCTGAACTATCAAAAATACTTTTAATTTTTTCTTCCGACTCTAAGCAATCTTTAAGGAAATTATTGTGAGTGCACACAGAATCAAAGCATTCCTTACATATAACGGGATCTTTGACAATGTTTATAATCTGCAAAGTATAATTTTTTGAACAGAAAAAATATTTAATATCGTTCATACCAGTTCAGGAGCCAGTTTCTCAATAGCTTCAAGTTCCTCTTCACATATACACCTAAACTCACTATCTACTGGCTCCATACACAATCGACATATTTTCTGACCATCTGAAATATCCATTGACTCGCTTGTCTTTTCCGTCGTATACACATCTCTTATATCAAGTTGTAACATTTTTTCACAATCCAAATATGGAATAATTGTGTAATCGGTCTTCAGACAAGCTGACTTAAATTCTAATGCCGCATGTAATTTTCCTCTGCAGACATTACATATAACCTCTTTGCCCTCGCTATCAAATTTCTGAAAAATATGCAGTTTTAACCAGAAAGCCAGTAACTGTGACAGAAAATATCAGCAGAAAAATCAATTAAAATAGTACAAACTAATATACATTTGACTTACCAATTTCAGCAAAAGAACATCTAGAATGTCTCTGATAATGTTGTTTATCACTTCAAAACTTTCATCGATTACAGTTTTAAGGCAAAACCTACACGAAGTTTCTTGAAGGCTAGTCATTACAATAATTTTTTTTGAAATGTAAATCTAAAACTGTGACTTGTATTGGTTGTTTAACCTCAATTAAAACATCGAATCTAATAGATTTATTGTTCTTCTTCCTCTTCTATTGTCGGAAAACAAGAATGAAGTCTCGTTGATAATACTTGCACTATGATTACGAATTGCTGAAAAAACAATGTTTCTTTACAGATCGCTAATAATCTGCTTCTTCAGAACATGGTGCTGTTGGTTTACATCATGATACGTAAGATATAAAGACGTACAATTTTTACGTTACGTATAAATCGCAAAGTGGGAAGAGTTGTGACAAGACAAAGACAGGACTGGTCCTTGCCTACTAGAGGCACCCTTCAATGCTAAATGAGCGAACAGACGTATGAGAGAGAGAAAGCAAATAAAACCGTTAGGTATCTCTCTCACTCCAATTCAACAATCACTCCATTCTCACTCCAACAATTAAACGATATAAAAACGGAAAATAGAAATAGTTTACTTCCATAAATGTTTTAAGTAGATTCCCTCGAATTTTTTGGTTAATAAAAGTGTAAATTATTAAAATAATTTTTTATCAATACTTATAAGTTGTTGAATGATGTTAAATAGAATTTAATTAACAAGCGTCCCTTTTTTTTCAATGTTGGGCAATATTTTGTTCGAGGCTTTTATTAGAAACGAAAAATATCCGCCTGAGGATCTCCAGCTGTCACAAACTACAGAAACGGTCCACCAGGTATACTCGACACTAGTAGTGAAACAGGTACCCAAATCCGTTTATCGTAAACCCATCAACCGTTTCTAAGGCAACAATGGTCCGACAAACACCCAATTGTTTATTATTACCCCGGTGACTCAACCACACTTGTCGAATCGATAGGAAATTACCGAAATGATCAATTCTGTGCTCCCACACGACGACACAGCGCAGGCTCTCAGGTAGATTGTTGACTTCCGCGGCGTTGCCGGTTGACCAGAGATTAAAAACGCGTGTGAAGTGGGTCTTTGACTTTCGAAGAGAGTAACAGAGATGCGACTCCTATTATATTATTTTAAAGTCACTCTAACAGGGATGCTTACGGTTTTATAGTTCGTGTTGGAATATTTTTACATTTCTCTGGGTGTATCCTACCACAATTGCCTCGAATGAAATGTAAATGGCGCTGCATTTTTAATATAGAGCAGTGTGCGGCGCAAGTAAAAAAAATGAGTGGCATTTTTTTCTCTCTTACGCCGAAATAGTTGTTTTTCAAAAACATAAGTCGTGTTGACACTTTAATTCTGTTTCCTAAGTGTCAAAAAGTCAGTCCAGTTAACTGGAAGGAAAGTTTTTTTGCTTCAGAACGAAAGCAATGTTTTTCTTTTCATACATCTGTAACTGTTATTGATTTAATTTGGATAAATGGTTACGAAATAAAAAGTAAATACAGTAAAATGTAAGCAAGTTTAATTATCGAATTTGTGTAGTAGAGGTGAAAGCCTAAAGATGTTACAATTGGAAAAAACACGAAAGAGAGAAAAAAACTTTTTTCCAAAGCAAAAATTGGAAAAATTGGACGACTCTTAGAGCAGACTCCACATATATTTTCCTAGAGTAAATTTCAATGAATAAGAAAGTAAAATATTTTAACAAACCTCGTGAATACCCATTATTAGAATACCTAACCTCAAAAATCACCATAAAAGAACTTTGTAAAAATCTTGATCCAACTGATTTATTTTCAATAAAAAATTTCTATATCTATTTTTTTGTGACACAGATGGAGTTATTTTCGATTTATTCAACTATACAGAGTGTTCTACAAGCTCTATGACAAACTTTGACAGATATATACAGGGTGTCTCACGGCCCATTAGAATTATTTCAGAGACTACTTCGATTTGAATTTTGAAAAAATGAGATACTGGGTTTTCGGGCATGCCCTTCTCAACTAAAATAAGGGCGTCCACGTAGCACTTCCGGTTATACCGGAAGTCGCCATCAACTTGCTTATTTTAATTGGAACACCCTATATATTATTGCAATTTTGGATTGTACGTGTTATTTTACGTGGACTTTTATGAAATTTCCCTGTTCCTAAAATTAACCGTTTTCGAGATAATTATATTTTTGTTCATAAAAATGGGGAGAAACAGTGGTTAGCTTCAAACCATGTGTTTTATAGTTAGAAAGATAAAGCAACAATATTTATGGGGGGGGGGATAACTAGACCCCTAAGCTTCCCATCCATACCCCCATTGTTTTAGTTGAGAAGGGCATACCCGAAAACCCGGTATCCCAAATTTTCAAAATTCAAATCGAAGTAGTCTCTGAAATAATTCTAATTTGCCGTCACCGTGAGACACCCTGTATGTACATAGGCCCGATTCGTTTTTGTTTAGAAGTTACATCCAATTTCCAAATTGCTCTGTAGTGTCGAAATTTTACCGTTCTTAAGTTACCTACAATTTTCTTATAATTTTTACATAATTTCATAGCTTTATTTATATTTTTGTTCCTTTTTTGTTGTTATTTTCAAATATTTGTACACTGCTACGTATTTATTCATCCTATAATGGGGTTTCCTTCCCGCTGGATGAATTAAATTAAATACATCTCCTTACGTCAACGCGTTCGTTGGTAAGAGCTTTATTTCCCCACTTCTTGACATCCCCAGAGCAACCGGCAACGCCGCGCCCTCGCCAAACAACAAACGCGGGCGGCTTGAAAACAAACGAACACCTTTGCGGCTGTGGTGCAGATCTTGCTTCAGTCTGTCGGTGTCGCGCGAGGCAGAGGGTTGTTTACGTCTTCGTTTAGTCACTCCGCAACCGGACGTTGTTTTAAATCTCAGTTCTTGTGTTTGCGTTATTGTTTACAGTTTTTTTCTGTGTGAAACCTAAGAGGGACTCCCCACCGAAACCGAGGATTTAGCTGCCAACCACCGACAGAGACCCAGGTAGGCCTTGTTTGTATTCAAATTCGTGAACGGCAACAACCTAACCTGTAACGGTACAGGTTTGGAAATGTCAAGGCGAGTTTTTAAAAATGTATCGGCTGGGGCCGCGGGCTAGCAATGCCGATTCGGTGCGTGTTTTTTGCCACTGTGTCGATTTAAATGCGGAGGAAGCACGGGTGTTTGGATTTAATTCGCGTTTCGTGTTCTACCAGCACGTTTCCACGTATTTCGCAGGTAGCTGGCTGTGCATTTCAACGACTAGAAACTGTTTCGTTTTTTTCTGGGTGGGTATTGTTGCAAATCAGCCCGGATAGTATGACTGTTGCATAGAAAATGTGACGTAAGCGCGTGCCTGGGCAGTGTCGTGTATAAGGGGAGACTATTAGATTTCGGTTAAAAAAATCACTAACAATGTTTCAACGTTTGGTCCCGAAAAAGAAAAACCGGACTTAAGCTATGAGCTGCTATGGCCGTTATTGACGCTGCCAATTCAGTAACATAATAATTCATGACAGAATTGCCACTGCAAAATGCAACAAAACTTCCTTCTGATAGAGACGTCTACATTTTCCCACTTTAATATCACTTTTTGTGCTACAATATGTTGTGCATTCGATGAACTATTCGCTTTAAATTGTCTGTTACAAAAATAAGCTAGTAGTCCAGGCAGTATCTGTTTCGGGTTGGGTAAAACGCATATGATCGAAGATTTTTGCTTTAACGGCTTCTAAATAACATCAGAAATGATAATTTTTCTATGCAAATAAAAAAAAAACGTGGGCTTAATTTTTATTGCAAAAAGGTATAAAAAAATAGCAACAAAATTCATTTTTTTCTTGGATTTCTCGGCGACAACTTCATTCATTTTATACAGAAATGGAAGGGGAAAAAAAGCTTTGTAATTAAATTTTGAGCAAGATAGAGTTAGTTGCAATTCGAAATAATAATTATTGTTATTGCAAAAATCGGAAAAATCATTTAAACAATTGCAAAAAATGCCAGTTTATTTGTCAATTTTTTCCAGACACTTGAATAATACCTAGGGTCTTCATACTTTTCCCAATTAAACTTCTTAGTGCATAGAATCATCACACCAAATTTCATCCAATTCGGTTCGATAGTTTTTACATAATAATTGTTTAAATTTTTTATATTTTTTAAATTAAAAAATTTTCAAAATCAAATTTCTAAAAATCTAAAGCCTTTGAATACTTGAAAATTTCACCACAGAAAGAAGAGCTCTCAAGCTTTAAAATGGTTTTTGAAAAATTCAAATCGAACGATTAGGTGAACCGTGGTGGTTGTTTAAACATTTTCGCAATTTTCACGCTTATAAACAATTGCAATAATTTAATGTTTTTTCAATTTTTTTTTATATGAAAATATGGTTTAAAAGTACTCGGAAAGACGAGTATTTAAAAAAAAACTGATGATCCGCCCATCATTTTCGGAGTTATAGCCCGTTAAAATTAACCCTTATTTACAGTAAAACTATAAGGGTATAAGGGCTGTTTTTTGAACTAATAGATTTGTCATTCCGGGTACTTTCCAGATATAAATTTTCAAAATTTGCAATCACGGGCGTCCTATTTAAAATGTCACTCAAAGATATTCAAGACCGCGTGAAATCAATGAAATATCAGTGGTGGGGGAGCAAACACACAGCTACTCCGATCTGAATTCTCGAGTTCAAAAATGCTCTGAGTATTGCACCCATTGCCAAGGGCAAATGTGTAAAAATGCTTACAAAACAGTGGAAGTAGACGAGTTCGAAATCGATTTTGAAGAAGACATTTCAGAAGAAAGTGCAAGTGAACTCGACAATCAGATTTCAGAGTCGTTAGAAAATGATATTTTGCAGTTGCAGGACGAGGAAATCGACGACGAAATAGATTGTGATAATACTGATGAGGCATGTGAAAAATCACCAACTAGTAAAAGAATTAGATTAGATTAAATGTAAATAAAAATTGAAATAAATAGTTTAAAATTTGAAAAATCATGAAAAGTGTGTACTGTTTATTGAAGTATCCAAAAGATTCTTATACTTTTTTTATATAAATAAAAAATAATTTTTAGATAAATATTTTAAGAATAAACGAAAAAATTAAAATTTATTTTTTTTGAAAGATTTTTAGAAATTTATTGTACAACTAAAAATTAATACTAATTTTCAGTTGTTTATTTAAATAATTATTGATTAAACAATTTTATAATATTTAAACAAACTTACTAGTATTACCTGGTGCAACATGCAAAAATTTTGGTCGTGAATATTAACATAGTAAATAAATAAACATAATAAATTGATCAATTTTTAAAGTAACTGTTTATCGGCATGTCAAAAGTCCAATAATTAATAATAAAAGTTAGTTGAAAATATGATAATTTAATTTTTTAAGTTGCGAGACATCGATTTAAAAAAAATCATCGAAATTGGCCCATTAGAAGCTGTGATAAGTGAAATTTTTCTTAGCGTCGCAGTTTTGAACTCAGATCGGAGTGTGTTTGCTCCCCCCACCACTGATAGCTCATTGATTTCACGCGGTGTTGAATATCTTTGAGTGACATTTTAAATGGGACGCCCGTGATTGCAAATTTTGAAAATTTATATCTGGAAAGTACTCGGAATGACAAACCTATTAGTTCAAAAAACAGCCCTTACACCCTTATAGTTTTACTGTAAATAAGGGATAACTTTAACGGGCTATAACTCCGAAAATAATGAGCGGATCATCAGTTTTTTTTTTAAATACTCGTCTTTCCGAGTACTTTCAAACCGTATTTTAAAATAAAAAAAATTGCGAAAATGTTTAAACAATCACCACGGCTCACCTAATCGACCGATATGAATTTTTCATAAAGCATTTTAAAGCTTGAGAGCTCTACTTTTTGTGGTGAAATTTTCAAGTATTCAAAGGCTTTAGATTTTTAGAAATTTGGTTTTGAAAAATTTTTTATTATAAAATTAGGTATTATGTAAAAACTATCGAACCGAATTGGATGAAATTTGGTGTGATGATTCTATGCACTAAGAAGTTTCATTGGGAAAAGTATGAAGATCCTAGGTATTATTCAAGTGTCTGAAAAAAATTGACAAATAAACTAGCATTTTTTGCAATTTTTTAAATGATTTTTCCGATTTTTGCAATAACAATAATTATTTTTTCGAATTGCATCTAACTCTATCTTGATCAAAATTTAATTACAAAACTTTTTTCCCTCTTCCATTTTTGTCTAAAATCAATAGTTGCTAAGTTG